>NC_142387.1:7440160-7672660 GCF_059441005.1 Hippichthys cyanospilos
TCCATCTACGGTTTATTTTTATCGAAGACTAAGTATATTGTGAATATGCGAGAATATAATATTCAACGATACACACTGTTATAGACTTTCCCAATCAAAGTAGGATCCATAATCGTATTGCATTATACTATGTCATTTCCTAAGACAATTTACTCTGTAATTCATCTGAACTGCAAAAGCCACATCTGTGTTGGTTCCTCAAACACTGAGATGTATTTATTTATTTATTTTTTAAATTCGCTCTCTGTAACCAATCGCCATTTTTTTTTTTAACATTGCGGTTAACATGGGCACGTTCTGCAGCAGTGAGCAGATCCTCTGCAGCTTGTTTTGTTCAGAGTTGCTCACATGGACAAATGTGTTTTTTATTATAGGCGCAAGGAGCTGTCTGGTGTGTGTGAGTGTGTTTTGTAGCGAAAGATGGTCAAAAATCCTTTTGGATTGAAAGATAGTAGGAAAGTAGGAATGAAGACGAAGCGTGACTTGATTTTAAATGGTGGGCTCCAATTCAAGGACAATTTCATTTGACTGTCTGGATATTTCGAATAGGGAATAGCAATACTTTATATTAATGTTTATCGTGATATTTTGGTCTTGATCCCTATTGGATAATTTGCTCTGGTCACATATGCTTTATATATGGAAAGTTTGTACAGTATGACAACACAGGCTCGTTTCGACAATACTACAGATTAAAGGTTAAAAAGTGCTGTTGGTTGCCTGGCTAAAATAGTTTTGGTGGCAATGTGTCTTACTGTACATTTTCAGTGAGCAAGCGACACAAAATGAGAGGACAAAAAATTCAGTTTCTTTTGGCGCATTCTTTTGAAGAACTCCCGCCGACGGATCAGTCGTAATTGGTCAAGGCAGAAGTGGCATCCCTGGCAACTGTCACGGCGTTGGCTTAAAAAAAAAAAAAAAAGTCCATTAATGGTTTGTGAACCCGCAGTGTTATCTCTGACTACAGAGGGCAGTCAGACGTGACAGGAGATGGAGGGTGTAGATTTACCCTGATGGAAAACTAAACTTCTGCTGGCTTAAAATGACTCTCACGCACACATACACACCTACCATTCACAAGCTGCACACACACAACGTCCAGTACAAACATACACACACACCTCCAGTCCAAAGCCTTTGGGGAATTTCATTGAAGGCAAGGAACAGTAGAATTCCATCGCACATGCCAGGGGCTCATGCCAAATGACCCTTTAATGGGATATTAAATGGCAGGAATCTGGCTGAATGTTTTTCTTCTCGCTCGGTACTAGATTTCGCCCTGTCCGGTATCGTATAGATCATTTTCACCAAATAAGTCCCTAGATTTTTTGCCAGAGGAGAGAGACTGAGTGATTTCGGTCAGACGCGTTACACAAGGTTGACACAGGCGTATTTGGCTAGAATTTATACTTTATGGACTCGGGTTGATGAATACAGTAGCCAGATGGTAAATGTAGCGCAAGTGACACCATTGATGTGGAAAAGACGTGAATGCCCGAAGCAAGTTAGTCGCCGCCGGTGTGTTTCTCATATATCATGTTGCTTTAATGGTGAAGTGGTGAATGAAGATGTGAATGGCTGAGATTAATATGTATGAAACATTTTTGACATTTTGCTACAGTGGCAGAATGCTAACCACTTAACTCAGATGGAGGTATTGTCATGTATTTTAAGAGGCCGGACATTCAATCCCAGATACTTAAGTATTAAATTGATACTTATTTCATTAAGGACATATATCTCCAAATACTTAAGTATTCAAATTTAAGAAACGTGAAAACACGCCTCTGGCATTGAATGAGTTAATTATGGCATTTAAAAGCCATGCTTACACATTTTTGTCAGTAAAAACGTTAATATTTTGTGTATAATGAACTTTTTAAAAGTTGAAATTACTCCAGACTTTTTATCCTAACACATAAAATAAATCAATAACTAAGTACTGAGATTGAATGTGTGAATTCTTAAAAATGTAAAACTCCATACGTATTTGGGATTGAATTGAGTTAATTTGATATCTGAATTATATTTCATGTTCAATTGATACTTTTAAAAACATTTTTTGCTGTCAACTGAAAATTACATTACTTGTACTGTAAAATGACATTACTTGTACTGTACGGCTCAGGTAATGACCAATCAATTAAGCTCACGAACATCACATGGCTAGCAGGCGGATGATTCAAGAAGTAGTAAAATTTGTGCATGAAAAAATTATTTATCAAATGATTTTAGACAAATATGATCTTTTTCTGCTAATAGTAAACTAATAGTCATATTAATGGATGACCCCTTTAAGCAAGTTTTGCACAAGCTATGAATGTTAAGCTTACATTAAAATTGATTTTGAATTATTCTTTGTTATTTTATATATATATATATATATATATATATATATATATATATATATATATATATATATATATATATATATATATATATATATATATATATATATATATATATGTATATATAAAATACAGTTTTTCTTTCCCACGAGCATACTATCAGAAGACTCGAGTAGTTTGTCCTTGAAGGAGGGGCAGATCCAACAGTGGGAACGTCTGAAAGTTGGCGGAGTCTTGGTATGACCCTCTTTTTAAATGTCATTTCTGCGGCCATGTTGACTGACCAACGCAGACATTGTTTATACGAAAGTCATACCGAGCCCTCCCAACCTGATCATTTTTAAATCATCAACTTGACACGCCCACCATCAGGTCATCGCATTCACAGAACATTGCTGCCTGCTGCCCTCATCTGTGAAGGAAACAATTTCCTATCCGTACCGAGGCGGTCTCTACAATAGGCTGAGATTTTATGAGAGTAGTTTCCCCTGATGAAGCTGAGTTTTTACAATACAATTAATTCCATATACAGCACATACGTATGAAGCCTTCTTATGGATTGCAGGTTGTTGCATATTCAGTAAGCTCTCTCATTTTGAGAGACATTAGGAATTTAAAAAAAAAATCATCGTTCAACAGCAAACCTTAGCAAATTTATCAAGCATAATATTTTGTAATTCACAAGTTACATTAATAGTTGTATTTCAAAATTACACATATTATTTTTGATTAAAGAGCTTTGCAACTGGTGTAGTGAATTATAGAGGTGTGGCTGCCAAAGTGGAATAAACTTTTGTTTTATCTAGGAAAATAGTTTGAACGTATTTTGAAATATGTTCAAACATGATCAAATATATTCAGGCTTTTCAAACATATTTATGTTTTTTGAATAGATATTTTCGTATGTGATCAAACGTACTTGCAAATACTGGGCCGTTCAAATGTACTTGTATGCTAAATGCTAAAATCATAGCATTTTTCCAGTAATGACACAGGGTACTGTATGCTTTTCAACACCCAGTGGCATTATCAGGACAAATCTTATATTTTTGGCATTTAGCCTGCATGTGTGTTCGTTTCAACGTATTTACAAGTATGATCATTTTTTTTAATATATAGCTGGTTGGATGTAGATATTCGAACTTCTTGATCAGAAATTGAGCCCAACCGCAGCATTTTCTGCTGATCATAACTGGGGAAAAAGCTCAGGGTTAGAAAAATTTCATGTTGTTTTATTGCATGTATTTTTTAATTTTTAAGGGATAGAAAATTACATAGATATTGTCAAACGAAGATATAGTCAAAATAAAAAATTAGGTTTGTATTATACGCAACAAGTCAACATAAATAAAAACGGCCTAAGAGCCCGAACAAGTGAATGCTTTAGGCTTCTTGGTTTAACTAGCCATATAAAAGAGGTTGTAAGTTTTTTTAAAGGATAAACAAATACAATTATTAAAAAATTACATTTTGAATACATTTTCCTTTTGTTCTTAAAATATTCCAAAGGTACCGAATCTGGAATCGGTATCTGCAGATCCTTAAAATCAGGTGACTCTGGTGCATAAAATGTAATCTGCAATCCCGAATAAATAATGTTTTTCCAGTATGTATTTTGAACATACTTCTAAATACGATTGTACGTACTTGTACATTAAATGCTAAGAACATATAGTTTGTCCCATAATACTACAGTTCAACACCTGATACCATAATGGGAGCAAATGTTAGATTTTGAGTATATAGCTTAAAAATATGTTCAAATGTATTTGCAAGTACATTCAAATAATATTTCTAATCAAAAATATTAACAGTGGCAACTCCATGCTTCCATGCTTCAATAACTTTACATTTGGATGGTACTCTGATAAATCTGTTCATTACACCGTTCCATAAATTGACCTCTTGGCATTACTATCATTGCGTGATATCATATTTATGCACTTCCTAATTATGAATAAAAATTGAATTATGATGGGCCATTTAGTTCGCCTATATACCTTGAAATAAATCTTTGTGTTATCTGCCCATTTTATGTATCATCTTGAGTAGTTATGGCAGTTATACATTCAGTCCAATTGTAACATAAGTGACAACTCAGACAGCAGCTTAGTTTGCGCCAGACTTTTAACAACCATTCGTGCAAATCGAGACCTCCACTTTGAACAGACACCTCCTTCAAATAAACACTAAGTACCACCAGCAGTGGAGCACGTAAACACTCCTGGCCACTTTTTGAGGAAAGCCAGTGATGCTCAAAGCAACTCATTTGTACCTGCTTTGGTGTCAAAGCAGTGGTAAAAGTTTCATCGTTTCATCACCAGTAGACCAAGCAGCCATCTTGTCGTGAAGTCATTGCGGTCGGACTCTTGTTTACTTTTGAATCTTGTGCGTTGATTATTTTTGTACGGCTCGTGTTGTCAGGCTACATGACATAAACCCTGATCTTCTTCATCATGGTAATGATAGTCTGTTGTTTGTCCGTGGTGTCCGTGCGGCAGTCTGGATTGCCGCACACAAAAAGAGGACACTCGCTTTGACAATATATTTACTTCTCTTGTCTTCTCCTTCTGGCGGATTTTACTGGAGCCCTGATTACACTCTGTTTACCGCCGCACGTAAACACAGCGACAACTTGGCGGCGTTTGAACATCGGAAACAAGCCTGTTTCTTCATCTTGCTCGGGGTTGATCCTGACTCCTGTTGCTAAAGACTCCTGACATTGTGACATCTGCCAGAAACACAGCAACAAAGCAGTAAAATGTGCAAGCCTGCCGAGTTGTCAGCTCATTTGCGCGATGTTTAATATCTTTGGCTAAATGAGTGCAAGTGACTGATTCACATTGGCAGCATACGTAAGTGTGCGTTGGACAGAAATGGCTACAAGGACGAGTAACAAGGCAGAGTTGGCAGTTTGCAGGCGACAGGCCGCTTTTGACATTGTTAAACATACAGATCATTAACGAACGGCGAAATCGAGCGAGCGGTACCTGGATGTCGCGGTTCTTAATCAAGACAGTGGCTTGGTTTCAAATCAGAAAGCGAATCAGGAGATGTCGTTATCTAGCGCAGCGTTCTTTGCCTTCCTCTTTGATTTGCGTTCAAAACCTGAATCCAAACGGTCACATCTGCGCATCCAGCAATTTGAAAGAGACTTCGGTAAAAGTTGCGTCATCGCAAAGGCGGTAAAACCGGTTAATATGTTTTCCATCCAACGGCCTATGATGACAGTAACCCCTGACTCATATGTCGGCTGCCGAAGGCATCCAGGGAACTTTATAATTACACAGTGATCTGTTCGAGTCTTGACCTACAGTTGCAGGTTAGTGTCTAACTGGATGCCGAAGAGATGTTTCAGTGGAAATCTGTTCACCTCGTTTCCTCTCTCCGGTATGGGATTCTGCGTATTTTCAACTTCGTGTCTTTCTATCGTCACAAGAAGAATCTTGTTTTTGAGATTTTGACTTAAAGCATAGGTGTCAAACTCCGGTCCTTGAGGGCCAGTATCCTGCGTGTTTTCCAAGATTCTCTCCCCAACACGCCTGGTTAAAATGTTCTGCAGGAGCTTGAAGATGATCCTTATCACTTCATTCAGATGTGTTTGAGAGAGAAGCAATATGCGGGATGCTTTGAGGACTTCATTGGCTTCATTGTGCTTTAAATATAAGAATACCTTACCTTATTTTAGTGAGCCTTTCTTTAGAATGCATTTGATTAGGGTTGAATTTGTGATTCATTTAACTAGTCAAGTCTCTCACCGGGGTGTGTGGGATGTGTCCAAACACAAGAATATAGTCTGGTTGGTGAGCAACACGGCTGTACGTGCATCTGGCTGTTGTTCAATGCCTTGCTCAAGGGTCACATCACAATATCTTGGATGTATATTGATCGCTATGTTCATTTCTAGGAATTATTTGTGAAATGATGTTTGAAAGGAGGAACGTCATTACAGGGGAAACTTCACTGGGATGCCCTAGCAAGCTAGTTGGCTAAAAACAGATTAGTTATGCTACGCATACTTCATACGCTGAGAATTTGGGAGGTTGTTTTTGTCGAAAATCTCAAATTGACATCAATTTTCAAAAGAAGTATTTTTGTCCTGGAAGGAAACAACAGGCAACATGAACTGTACGTTGATGCATTGAGGTGGTTTTTTTTTTAATACAAAAGTGTACTCTATTACTATAAACTTTATCTTAAAATAGATTAGTCATAGACAATGATCATCTTTCGAATAGACCCCCATGTAGCTAGCTCATTAATTCAAACTTCACAAGTGAGATATTTCTTAAAATGTGACGCATAAATAATCAGTTATAGTCTCTCTTTCTTCAGGGCATCCAATTTTTTTTTAAACGAAAAAAAAAAGCAAACAAGTCAAAAAGGTTCTTGATCTGATACAAAATAAGTGACTGATCGAGTTGTTGGTAGAGGTGAAGAAAATTATGACACGTACTCATTACTACCACTCCACCTAAAAATATTTCTGTTTGTTCCTGTTAATATTTAAATGAATACTAGACTAACAGGAAACAGAAGGAACCAATTTACTGTATTGGTGTTTTTGCAAATTAAAGGACTTGGTAAAGCCATGACATTTTTATGATTTGTACCACAGTTTGTATTATAATTATAAGTTTGTTATGAAACGACCATTTGCTGTCTCATGTACATCTATTCAACACATCAAATATTATTTGTTTGAATATTTGATGATATTCTTTCTTTTGTCTTCAACTTTCCTGAAGCTCTATCTGTAGTTGTCGTGGGAAAAGTATCTCTACGTTTTAGGCGACATGCAATTCTTAAAGAATTGACACTTAAGGAGGATGAGCTCACCACCTTGCCAAAGGCTTGCCATCCATTGTAAATATAAAAGTGTGCGTTTAATTGTGGTCGTAATGCAGACCTTCCCTTGGTTTACACAGCAGCACCGGACTTGTTTATTGTTGTATGTTGCTAACAACAGCACCACATGGGAATGATGATTGTGTACAGGCGAACAGGTGTAACCTCATCCTCTCTTTAATTTGTCCGCCTTGGTTTATTTTCCCCTCGTTTTCTCGAGGTTTTATGTTTTTTCTCTCTCGATTTTGCCCTCTTGATGCCCTCCCACCATCACCCCGCAGGGATGTTAAGTGAGCTAGTATTTTTGGACTTCCATCCCCATGCCAGAAACCATCAGACTTCTTAGTTTTCCCCTTCGGTGTTGCGTGAAACCCCACTGTCAGTGGAGCCCAAAGGCAACAACAAAGTCTACCCCTGTTTTCAGCAGCAGTAGGGAAGCAAGAAAAAAATAATAGTTGTTAGTCATTTAGTGGACATTTGTATGGTCTTTGGCAAAGCGGTTGCTTTAAAATATCTGACTTTTAGATGTTTTAGGCATGTAACTTTGGAAACAGAGTTTATTCACGGGGGAACATTGGTATCAGATCCAATGGTTGTGGAATAGTTGAAGTGAAGACAGGTGACCCACTCCAGCAGAGGAATAAGTAGATCAATCACTGTAGCATTTGGCGAATTGGTTAGTTAGCATTGCTACCCCAGGCTTATTGCCATGCTCTATATTGACAAATGTTTTTTGGGCCAAGGAATAGGCCCATAACATTTATATGGATATCCAGATGAGTGTGTGTTTAAAAAAAAAAAAAATCCCTCCAAATGTTAGATTTTGACTTCTTTAATAAAGGAGTGACTTTGAGCTAGGCTTTTCTAGCGCTGTCGGCTTTCCACTTGCAAAGATTAGACTTTCTTCCATTTCTGATCGATAAAGCGCCAGGGTACTTAATTTTTTAAAAGGGAACATACAGTCCCCTTTAGTTAACGTTACTATAGCGAGCATTAAAGGTACTGGCAGTTCAAGCAGAATTGAACACTGATAATTTCAGGAAACTGTCACTCGCAAAATGAAGGTCAGACACACAAACTGATATATGCTTCTGATTACGTTGTTACTGAGCGTTTACAAATTAGTTAGTTAGTTAGCTAACTGGTTATGGCTACAGTATAGCCTACACATTATTTTCTTCTACTCATCGACATTGTTTGTTGAATTTCAAAACCCTGTTCATAAAACTGAAATTTGGCACATCGCTGTCCCACATTAGGAATGCACCACCTTGGTCTGATGTCATTTCCCATGATTCTTTGACACAGGAGAAGTTTTAGTTCCTGTATGACATGACTGTGAAAGTAAGCAGTTTACTTTTTCAGTGGTTTATTGTGTGGACTGCGATGAGATTTGCGTGACTGACATACACACAGCTCAAGATTGCTGGATTAAAAAAAGAACTAAAAGTGACAATCTGTCAGGACTCGGGAGAATCGGGATTGTCCAGGTTAAAACTAGTATAGCCATCCTATTTGGTTACTTAGCTAGATAGCTATCTACCTTGCTAGTAGGTGTTTGGACTTGGACTAAAACACTCTGTTGTATGGTTCCTGATTCACTGTCCACAAACAAATACTCCTAATACTCCTTTCCCTTCTGTTAATACCGGTTATTTGGCTTTTGGAAATTTCCTACGGAATTAGCAAACCTGCTATATCACTTCGTATTGTGTGTACAACAAGCTATTCCGCATAAATTGGCTATCCCGAATAATAAAATCGTCTTGGCCTGTCATGCTTGATGTTCTGAATGAATCGTGCGGATCAAGTGGTTGCCTCACACACACTGAAAACACTTTAAAAAGTGGATGGAAAGACACACACCCGGTCACCGTCTGCCCACACAAATACACACTTTGGCCCCACATGTTGCATGTCTTTCATGTCACTGAAGTCGACCTACTCGCTACTGTTGTCGCTGCCAACGACGAGCCAAACACTGAGCTAATATATCATGGGGGAATATAAACATCATATGAACATTGGCCCTATAATTACACCACTGTGATGATGGGGAATGTTGCCAATCCACAGTCTAGCTGAGAGAACAGATGGAAATGGAATGAACAGGATGTATTCACTCTCTTCAAATATCAGCCATGTTGTTACTCAAACTATTTACCTTCCAATAACAATATTGAAAAAAAACAGAAGCGCTTAGATGCATTAAAATGTTCGTGAAATTATTTGGGAATTGTAGAAGTGCTGATTCTCAAACGCCAAATGTTGACAGGAAGCCTCACATTTATTTTGGCAGGAAGCTACAGAAATGATCCGTGTCCAATACCTGGATCCTGGGGATGTTAAGACACTTCCTTGCAGAGGTGAACAAGTAGAGCATGGAGACCTGAACAATGTCAATGAAAGAAAATGCCTCTGTGATAAAGCCAAATAAAGACTGAGTACTGATAGGACATCAGGGATAATCCGAGGGATTTAATTGGAATGCTTTGGGGGACTTTCATATTGTGGTTTCTACACTCTCGCAGACGTTCCTCCCAGCTTTTGTCAGCCAAGGATCAAGAACTATACTGTGTGAAGTTGTTTTTCTCTCTATGGAATATAAAATGGAAAGGAAATGTTCTAATCAGGCACACGTTCACCGCAGTTCTGGCAAAGCAGTGTGTTGATTGGGTGTTAGAGTGCAATATGGGAGCACAAAGTACTTAGAACACTCAACTTTGCAATGCAAAAACAGAACAAACGTTTCTCTTCAAGATAGATGTATGGCAAGGCTTCACATTTTTCTCTCTTGCTCCATCTTGACTCAATTTGAAAAAGAGACTATTTTTGTATCATCCAATACGGTAATTCCCATGTGTAGTGTGCACCGTGTGTTATGCACACCTTACATTGTCCAAGTCAGATTTTAAAGACTTTTATCTCAACTTGCCTCTGATATCCTGTGTTTGGTTGTATGGTACCTCAAACGTAAGCGGTGTTTGGTCAACATTCCCAATGTTGGAAATTGCATTTCTGCATACAGATACTTTCATACAGCCGTAACATCAATTTGGCTTTCTAATCTTTGTCCGAGTATTTTTCATGTGTCCACTTTGCTGATTTCCTGTGCGCCAATTTTTCTCCTTTTAGAATCTTTTTGTCTGTAAATCCTCTATACCTGGTCAAGACTGAGCTTCTTAAAGGCTCCGAGAGCCTTAGCTGTGTGTTTGGGTAGCTTTAAGAAAGCCGCTGGCGAGAATAACCAGATGCTCAGCCCTCTCTTCTTCAAAACTCCAAAACTGTGTCATCATGCCCCTTGCAAGCAAAACACAGTTTGAGTCTCTAACTCATCACTCAACACACACTGACACGCACTTGGTCTTCTTCTATTGAAGTAAACACACAGGGTGCCCTAAGGAGAATGTCGGTAGGATTGTCTAATGACGACGTTATTGCTTGCTAATGATTTACATGTGAGATAATGATTGCTTCCTTTTTCGGGGAGAAGAAAAAAAAAACGCTCACTGACTCACGTTGCGTTCTTTCGTTTCCACTCAAGTCTTTCACGCTCAGTCGTTTTCTAAATGATTTCCTCACAATTACATTGGCGGGGGCCGAATTGTTTTTGAACTAAATATTACAGAATGGAGCCTATGAGTCACGAGTCTCGATCTTATTAACTACTTTCTTTCCTGATGGCTTTTGCGGAAATTTCCTTATCCAGAAAACACCGAATGATGCATACAGCCCAACTCATTACCATTGGCTTTGAATCTAACTCAATGTATTTTTTCTTTCAGAAACCACAGAGCATGGATCAAGTAAATATGACAAGTGAGTTCACCATCCTTTGATTGACATATTCCTATTGTGGAATGTTAGCTGTGTAAAAAGTTGCTAAATCTATGTTTTATAATGACTGACATATTTGATGTGAGATCCCTTGTGCGAGATCTCATTGTGAGGAGGCAAATATTGAAAAAAATATTGCATAAATTCAATTTTTTTCCCCCCCAAATTAGACATTTTCCAATGAAAAACTCTCTATTTATTCTCAATTGGGCAAAATTTGCCAATTAGTTATTTATCATTCATATCAATGACACATTCAACCTTAAACATTTACATCATTTTGGTTTGACTTTCAACATAAGGCTTGTAAGGAATGACATATTCAATGTAGCTCTTATAGTCAATATGATGGTGTCAATGCTGAAGGCAAATTATATTTTATTCCTTCCCCTTTTTTGACATGTTGTCATTGTACATTTTAGAGCAATTCTAATCATTCCAACTTCAACATGTTCCAAAAGTTCAAAACTTTCCAAACAAAGAAATACTCTGTTCATTCTCAATGAGGCCAAAACTTCTCATCATTCATTTCAATTTGCACACTCAACATGTCACATTTACATCGTTGCAATTTAAATTTCAGAATACTCAACTCAATCACCTTTGGAATGCTTTTCAACGTACCAAAATTTTGCATAAAGCAAAGCGCCAAAATTTTCACCCAAAGACACCCATTTTAGGAGATATTCGACATTCTTCCCTCCTTCCTCGACATTGTTTGATCAATTCAAACTACAGTATTCCAGTTTCAACATATCCCAACATTCAAAACCATTTAATCTATTATTCAAGATTCACCAAATCTCCAACGTCAAGTAAACTCCCAGATTAACTCTTTCAGTGCCACGGACGACAATTCCCATCTTTGAAAATACTTAAGTCGTGTGCCAATGATGAGAATTCTCATCAAATGCAATTTTTCACTATTAACTGTTATTTTTGCATGACAACAACCAACACATTTACAATAACTGGATAGATATTTTCAACATAACACCAACAGAGTACTGCAGAGTTAAATATCAGTTCAAACCCTAATTCAATACTGTCTCGCTTTGTTTAATTGATTGATTATTTTAGAGACTTTATAAATACACTGCATATCCCGGTAATTCATATTTACAATCATACATGTATAGAAAATCATATATATATATCAAATTTCCAAGTCACATACTTAATATTATATAAGATCTTATTCAATTTATATATTATTTTTATATTCCCACTATTTTTAAGACTCTTCTTGAGCATAGTCATTGAGTCACATCTTTTCAGTTCTTTTTCATAGTCCTTTTGATTGACACCTTGATGAGATACACACATTTTGCTATTCCGGTTGGATTGTCTACTAGTGGATAGCAAAAACAAAAACCTCCAGAGAAGCTGCACTGGACTATACGCATCAAATCATGGAAAAAAAGTAGCGACATATAGTTCAAAAAAGAAAACAGATTATCATTATTATTAGTCATTATTAAGAACAGAATAAGCTTGAAACATTTTTCTTTTCTTCTTATTCATATGGTACCATACGTGTTTGCAAAGACCTAGCACACAATATTGTGACGGCCTTGAAAGATGAGTGAAAATACTTATTGCCTTTTAGAACTGAAAGACTTTAAAAAAATGACATATTGACGTCCAGTTTTCATATATATTTGACAAATTAATTCAAATCCAATCAAGCGTATTCAAGATGAAATAATTCCACATCATGCTACCTTAATGTTTTGTTTTTTTTATTCAGCCTTTGCACGCCAATTTTTCCATGTTCCTTATTTTGTGTCTTTTGTGGAAATGATTCACCTAGAGATAAAAAGCCGCGCTGGAAAAAAAAAAAAGGATGTCGCGCACGTAGACCACATCTTAATCTCTGCTTATTGTTTTTATTTCCCTCACGGTCCGCATTTGCGTGTCATCAGCGGTGGCGTCAGAGCCGAACACAAGGAGAAGGTGAAGGGCAAAGACGAGACGTACTGGAAGGAGATCAACGCCGCCATGGCCTTGACCAACTTGGCGCAGGGGAAGGACAGTGTCCCCGGGACCACCAGCTGCATCATCCAAAAGTCTTCCCATATAGCAGAGATCAAGACTGTTAAAGTGCCACTAGTGCGCAATTATTAGCTCCAAGATGAGCTTCCTCGCTATGCAATTATTCCTGTTTGGGCAAACCGTTCATATGAGGACAATTTTGAAAGAAACATTTTGTTATTAAAAGTGTCTTCTGTAGGACGTTTTACGCTGTGCTGATAAAAATGCTCAGCAAGTTGTACTGCAGTATTTTCTATAAGACTTTTTTTTTTTGTAATATTAACTTATTTTTTTTGATGACTCCTACCCCCACTTGTTTTTATCCTTAATGTGTATTTTGCCAAAGTGACTTTTGCTCTTGTAAATGCAAAGTACGGATACTAGTAGTGCCTCTTTGGAATTTGCGAAGGATTATTTGACCAATGTTTAGAGTCGCTGTCGTGATACAGGAAGTGGAAGTGTGTGCCTTGAAAGACCAAATGAGGTCATCAATCATGATATACGCACGTCCAGACAGGCCGACGTATCGTGCATTAACACTTTGTTACAAAATAACCCCAAGTAATTCCTTGAAGGTGTCCTGTGTATTTTGACTGGAGTCCTCCATTTGACTGTAAACTGAAACATGTTTTGTCGGTGCTAGCAGCCCAACAACGACACTTAGGTACGCAGATACGCAGCGCTAACGTGAGCGACGCAGCGATAAGGAACTAATGGGGGCATCTTATCCTTGGATTGTGTTTTATTAGTGACGACGCTCCCTCTTATCGGAACATAACATGCGAAAGATGGACCCAAATCAAGTCACGCTCACACGTGCGGTGACACAAATATACGCACGCTGCAAACTTGACCCCTGACCTACAAAGGGATGTTTTATTTTGTCATTATCAGTGTTTGGAATGGACGGCATTGGGATTTTTTTTTTTATGTACTCGCATAAACTCACATGAGGGACGAAAAATATGAAATAAAAAACAGTTCCTCTTCACTCAGCGTCATCCTCAGCTGTTTAGCATTACATTCAAATTGCTGTTTACAAGAAGCCGGAGGACAAGCTTAAACATTTGACTTTTTACCCCTTGTCTTTCTTTTTTGTTTGTCTTAAGAACGTGCGTTGCAGTAGTATCTCAGTTTAAATATTTTGTTATTGCCAAACTGTACATGTGTGGTTGTTGCAGTATGTTTTTGATCAGGCTTCTGTACTTGGTTTTAAGTAAAGCCGGCCACATTAAGGGCTTCTTTGACATTAGATGAAAAGAAACTGGTTTAGATAAAGTACCAAAATGTTTGCAAATTCAAATTTCACAAACTGGAGAAGCGGAAGCTCACTTTTTTTTTTTTTTTTTAATATATCATCAAGGTACTGCGTGTGTGTGCCACCATTAGGAGTATTTAGGCCTCAATGAAAAAACAACTACATAAATATATATATATATATATATATATATATATATATATATATATATATATATATATATATATATATATATATATATATATTAGGATTGCAATCAAACTTGGACACAAACACAAAAGATGAGCATTTATGTAGTTTTAATTAAAAAAAAAAAGTACTTTGTAGGGCCCAGTTCAAACACTTTATTAGTTGTACATGTCTGTCGTACCTTCTCAGGGCGAAAACCGTGCTCAGTATTCTTATGTGAGGAAACTACCTAAAGAAATGAAATGCCTATAACAATAACAATGAGTCAGATTTGGTCATTTTTACAACAGTTGCATTTTAATGGGAAAGCAATATAGTTAAGAATCTAAGAAAGCTATTACAACAGCTTTTGAAATAGCTAAATAAGTTAAGCCAAATTTATATTTGTTTTTTATTTGGTGGTGAAGATCTGCGCAGAAAATAATTTGTTGAAATATGTAATTAATGAAGGAAATTATGACCAAAAAAAAAAGACCAGTTAAAAAAATAAAATTACCTGACAGCAATAATGCATTGTTCATTTTCAAAATAAATGTCAAAATAAACATTCCTTTTTTAAATTGTGCAGTTTTGTTTTATTTGATTTTGACAAGCCAGACTGTGATTATGGTCGAGGATTTAGGAGTGGGAGTGATGCTGCACAAAGTAACTTTTTGACCTTTCTCTATGAATGTGCAAACAGTTCATTAAAAAGATGCACTTAGACATGTACTGTCATGTAATCGGAAGCTTTTATTTGGAACATGCCTTTTAACATGAAGTCACAGACATGAACCCTACAAATCTCCATCTTGGCGTGCTTATGGATGTATCATGAAATGGATCACACAAGCTCGCCCCAAGGCACTATTTACACAGTGGGGGCCGCATGTGTGTGTGTGTGTTTTTTTTTCTACATCTGACCCAGACAGGGTAGCTGCAGGGTAGCAGTTTGTGCTGCTCCTTGTGTTTCTAATCGCAACCCTCACACCTCACTCGTTACCCACTCTCTGGGTGGAGATTGTACAAGGGGGGAGTCCTCTTTATTTTGTCTTTTTTTTTTAATTCTACCCCAGTCCATCCACAAAAGAGACACAAACAGAGGGTTTCTACTGCTCATATGCTGGTGCTGTACACGCCTTTCCCTTGGTTACATCCAGTAAGAAATGAAAGGTATCAACAGTATATAAAGCCTATAAATTATTGTTTCTGATTTTGTATAAAACAAGAAATTTGTGATTTTTTTTTTTTTAACTGTTAAATTATATGGATTATTTTCTCTTTTTGTCTGTTGAATAAGAGACTGGATTTTCTATCCAATGACCAAATGCATATCTCATTGTAAGGTTTTATTTCTAGTAATTTTTTTTTATTATTGTAAATGGTTTTTATCGGGTCAGCATTGAATAAACCTCAGAATAAAAAATGTTTTTGTTACTGGTAAGAAAATTGGTCTCATTGAATTTTGGATGACAGGATTTTGCCATGATCAGTTTTCATGATTGATTTTGACTGAAAATGTTCATGCAATGCCTTTTTTTTGTAAAGGAATAAATTTGCCTAAACTATCTAGGTTATTCAGATAATTACATCGGGCTTTTCACAATTTTTTCATATCCACAAATATTTACGGTACTTTTTTTTCACAAAACAACGACCATATAGTGAGGACATGTTTGAAAAAAAAAAAAAGTTAGGACCAAATTTAGCCGGGTAACAGTTTTTCCACAAAAAAAAAGTTAAGTGTAAGGCTTTTTTTGCAAGTAAATGACAGTAAGCTTTTTATTAGCAAAAAATGATAGTCAATAATAAAGGTTTTTGCATAAAATAAAGTGTATAGTAAAGCTTTTAGTTCACAAAAAATAGGCTTTTAATGCAAAAAATGACAGTCTAATACGTTTTTTTATTGCATAAAACGACAGTCTATAGTAAGGCTTTTATATCACAAAAAAATCTGTAGTAACCCTTTTATTTGCAAAAAAATGAAAGTCCATAGTTTTTTGTTGCATAAAACTACAGTCTATAGTCAGGCTTTAAAAAAAAAAAAAAAGAATACAGTCAATATTTAGGCTTTTTTTCGCAAATAAACGGCAGTCTATATAGTAAGGCTTTCTTTCACGCAAAAAACAGACTATAATTAGGCTTTTATTTGCAAAAAAGAAATGACAGTCAATAGTAAAGTTTTCACGTAAAACGACAGTCTAAAGTAAGGCTTTTTATTTGTCAAAAAATTAGAGTAAGGCTTTTTTTCCCCAAAAACGACGGTCTAAAGTAAGGCTTTTTTTTGCAAAAAAAAGTACAGTCTATAGTAAGGCTTTTTATTTGTCAAAAAACAACAATCTATAGTAAGGCTTGTTTTTCCCCTAAAGACGACAGTCTAAAGTAAGGCTTTTTTTCACTAAAAACGAGTCTCCAGTAATTCTTTTTTTTTTAATTAAAAAAAAGTCTATAGTAAAAAATGTGCAGTCTATAGTATGTCTTTTTCATAAGATACCTCTGTCTATAGTCAAACTTTTTTTCGCAAAAAATGACAGGCTATTATAAGGCTCTTTTTTTTTACAGGAAACGACAGTCAATCGTAAAGCTTATTTTCAAAATAAAAATGACAGGCTTTTTTTTTTTAAAAAAAATGACAGTCTATAGTAAGGCTTTTGTTCATAAAAACGACAGTCTCAAGTAAGGCTTTTTTTTCCACAAAAAACAATAGTCAATAGTGAGGCTTTTATTCACAAAGAAAAACACTTTTTTCTGCAAAAAACGACAGTCTATAGCATGGCTTTTTTTTACGTAAAAAAGGACAGTTCATAGTAAGGCTTTTTTTTTGTAAAAAACGACACTCGGCTTTTTTCGTAAAAAACAATACTCTATACTAAGGGTATTTTTTTGTAAAAACCAACAGGCTATAGTGAGGCTTTTTTCCAGAACAAAACGACAGTCTTTAGTAGGGCTTTTTTTCACAAAAAAAAATGACAGTCTGTAGTAAGGCTTTTTTTTTTGTAAAAAACGACAGTCTATAATAAGGCTTTTTCCACAGAAAACGACAGTCTATATTACTAAGGCTTTTTTTCCACCAAAAAAACGACAGTCTACAGTAAGGCATTTTTTCACAAAACAATTACAGTATATAGTAAGGTTTTTTTCATAACAAATGACAGTCTATAGTAAGGCTTTTTTTCTCAAAAAAACGACACTCTATAGTAAGGCTTTTTTTCATAAAAAACGACAGTCTATAGTAAGACTTTTTTGTAAAAAAGCGACAATCTATAGTAAGGATTTTTTTCTGCAAAAAACGACTGTCTATATAGTAAGGCTTTTTCGTGAAAAAGGACAGTTTATAGTAAGGCTTTTTTCGTAAAAATGACACTATAGTAACACTTTTTTCAAAAAAAAAAACAGTCTCTAGTAAGGCTTTTTTTCACAAAAAAACAACAATCTATAGTAAGGCTTTTTTCACAAAAAAATGACAGTCAATAGTAGGCTTTTTTTCGTACAAAAATGACAGTCGACAGTAACGCTTTTTTTTGACAAATTACAACAGTTTATAGTAAGGCTTTATTTTTTTTCTATAGTAAGGCTTTTTTTGTAAAAAAAATAAAGGACAGTCTATAGTAAGGCTTTTTTTCCCTCACAAAAAAACGACAGTCTATCGTCAGGTTTTTTTTCAAAAAAGGCTTTTTTTCGCAAGAAAACAACAGTCTATAGCAAGGCTTTTTTCGTAAAAAACGACAGTCTATAGTGAGGCTTTTTACGTAAAAAAACAACAGTCTATAGTAAGGCTTTTTTTAAAAAAAATTAACAGTCTATAGTAAGGCTTTTTTCGCAAGGAAACAACAGTCTATAGCAAGGCTTTTGTTCATAAAAAACGCCAGTCCATAGTAAGGCTTTATTCACAAAAAATGACAGTCTATAATAAGACTTTTTTTTCGTAACAAATGACAGTCTATAGTAAGGGTTTTTTTTTTTCATAAAAAAACGACAGTCTGTAGTAAGACTTTTTTTCACAAAAATTAACAGTCAATAGTAAGGCTTTTTTTCGCAAGAAAACGACAATCTGAAGCCCTTTATGTGCAAAAAAATGAGTCTATGGTAAGGTTTTTTGTTGCATAAAACGACAGTCTTTAGCTTTAAAAAAAATAAACGACAGTCTATACTAAGCCTTTTATATGCAAAAAAAATGACAGTCTATTATAGGGTTTTTTGTTGCATAAAATGATACTCTAGTAACGCTTTTTTTTTCCACAAAAAAAGACAGTCTTTAGTAAGGCTTTTTTGACAAATAAATTACAGTCTATAGTAAATTACAGTCTATAGTAAGCCTTTTATATGCAAAAAAATGACCGTCTATAGGTAAGGTAGGGTTTTGTTGCAGAAAACGTCACTCAATAGTAAGGCTTTTATTTTCAAAAAACTTTCAGCATTATAAATTCACACAACAGAATATTAGCTTTGTGTCTGTGTCCAACTTCAAACCCATATTGAAAGGAGATCTTATTTACTTACTTATTTCTGTGTGTAAAGATGACATTTTTTTTAATTTTGACATTGTGCTGTGAGATGTTTGCCACGTAAAACATGTACAAAATATATCAATGCAAGCAAGACAATAAATTCCTCCAAGAAAATCCAAAAGTGTTACCATTGTTTTCAGTAAAATGAACAAATTTGCCAAACAAAAAGACTACCGAGCTGACATTTTCTTTTGTGGATGACACTAAACTCTTGATTCTAACACTCGGCCCCAACTCGGGTCCCATCACAAAATAGGACATGTTTGTTTATGGATGTGCAAGGCGCAGTGGTTTTTAAGAGCTAAACAAACTAATCATGACAAGCGGAGCTGTATGTATACAGTGGCGAGCTGTGTCTGCCTCATACCGCACATTAGTGGTTTGAGCCCCTGCCATTACTATCTCCTGTGTATTTTTGCTACCTTCAGAGGCATGTTTGGCGAAATTCTTTATTTGTATAACCCGGCATCGGATCATAATCAATCTTTCGCGAGTTCAAGAGGGCAGTGGCACAAGAAAAGAAATAAAGGGTTTGAAATAAGGATTTGTTCAAGTTTGGGGTTTTTCTATATCTGCTGTTGTGATGTGGATACCTAAGGAAGTCTGAACATATAATTTGAAATCCTGCGGTGCTGAGCATCCTGTGTGATACTGTCAGTAGTCTCGATGGCTTTTGTGCGCTGTCTGGGTCCAAAGGCGTCCGAGATGTCCTTCAGTTTTTGGGATTGATTCAGTGTTGTTAACCTAAACCTGAGCAGGGGCAATGAAACGTCTAGTGCCATAGAAAACACGAAGAAAAAAAAAAAAGATTGGGAGAACAATTTGACAGACAGACGTTGACAGGAGCCCGTCCCAGACTGGTAGCGGAAAATGCCGCAAACTGGACGTCGCTGCATCCTGTGGTCCTTTTGTCAGTCAGAGCCAGTGGAGACTGCCAAACATGTAGGCCTGCTTGTTTTCCTACGTATCAGAACCTCAGCGTGGCCCTGTGATACAAATGTTTTTCCCTTTGCTTCTCATCATAGGCAAATGGAATCCTTATCTACCGTATTTTCTGGACTGCAAGCCGCTCCTGAGTAGACGTTGCACCAGCTACAAAGTGCATATTCAAGACAGGAAAATCATTTAAAAATCGCACTGTAGTATAAGACACATTTTTTAGGGGAAATTTATTTGATAAAACCCAACACAAAGAACAGACATTACATTTTCGAATCTTGGCAATTTAAAAAATAAACCCGATAGAGAAAAACAGACTGAATAGGTGTACGGTAATGTAACTTTGCATGATGCATGAACAATTAACTGAGTGTGTGTCTTCTTGTATGTTAACGTCAAATATTTAATAACCTCCGATTTACGCCATTCCTTTAAACATCTCTTGCTCACTCTTTCTGCTGCTCGATTACTGTAGACCGCTGCATAGTTCACTACTTGCAGCTTCTAAAATAAGAATATCTAAAAAAAAAACATGTATTGTAAGGCATTTATTTTGCCCAAAAAATATATTAAAGTGTTTAAAAAAAATATAGGAAGGCGCTTTTTTTGTGAATGACCGATGAAATTATTAAAAAAGAAAAAAAAAAAGTATCAAGTAACATAAAAAGACCAAATATTTTGAGACATATTTTTTCTGCAGAAGAAAGCTTTTTCTTAAAAAAAAATGTATACTAAGACTTTTTTTTAAACTACCATGTATTTAGTAGCATGCTTATTTATTCAATTTTTTTTTTAGTCCCCATAAAAAAAGGAAAAAACCCTAAGCAATATAAGGTGATTTTTATTCATTTATTTATTTTATTTTTTTAAAGGCGTCTCCCCCCCAAAAAAACATATATAGTAAGGCACATTTTTTGCGAAGAATGCCCAAAGAAATTATTTAAAAAATTAAAATAATGTACCCAAAAAATGACCTCATTTTTAGACATTTTTTTCCTGCAAAAAAATACTCATAGTCAAGCTTTTTTCTTTAAAAAAAAGAAACATGTATAGTAAGACCTTTTTTTTCAAAACTACTGTGTATTTATAGCGTGCTTTTTTCCTCCGTCTTAAGAAAGCTCTCAGCTGCAGCCGAGAAATGCGCTTGACTCTCCTTTTACATGTATTTTTTTTATACACTTGATCATAAAAACAAACCGTGAAACCAAGGAAATTGATGCTTTGCTTTATTTATATTAAAGCCTATGTGTCTCATCCCATCCCACACAGAATATGATTTTTTTTATGCAATTTTTGTTCAGTCCTTCAGCTTTTTTAAGTTGTTGCTAATGTCAGAACTATACATTTTGAGAGGTACTGAAGTAAATAATGCAGATACACAGGAGCGCCAGTGTGAAAATAACATAAAATGAGATAATATTGTGTTAAAAATGTTAATAAAGTTGCTCAGGAGTATAGGTCACACACCCGGCCAAACCATGAAAATAAACTGTGATCCAAACAATTTGGTGCATGTTGAGAGCAGAGCCTTGCTTTCCATTGAACATTTTCAAGTTACATTTTCAAACAGCTCATACTTTTTCATTCATGTCTCCTGTCTACTTTGAAAAAATCAGAGAACTGCAGGAGACAGACAAGTGGAGATTCTCGCTTTGCTCCGCCTGCCATTTGACAGACTCCAGGTTTCACCTTGGCAAGTTGCTTGGCCCAAAAGTGAACCTTCAACCACGAAATAAAATCCAGGAAGGTCTTGAAAATAATTTCTCATTTGATGAGGAAATATGACTCCTGTGGCATGCTGAAGTAATTAGCCACTATGATGTGAAGGATGCCGCGTTCATTAAAGCTTATAGCTGCCCCCGAACACAAATATGAGAAAAACCGCTGCGGCTAATTGTTTGATTCCTGAAAAAAATGAACTGATTAAAAACGTGGTCGGGCCTTGCAATCACTTTGGGGATTTGAGCTGTTTTGGATCAGCCATAACTTCATGGATGTTTGTGAAAGGTGATGTGTGCCGGTCATTGATCGGGTCATGGATATTGTGAAAAGCATGCATAATCAAACTGTGGACAAAGGGCCAGGCGTGTGTCATAACCCGGCAGATTAATTACACTGCACAAATTAGCATCCTTTCTGCAAAAGGCAAGTCTGCAAATCGAGTTTTCGTGATATTGGGAAATATGGAAAAAATATCTGAAGTTTACCCTGCGGAAGATGAATGGCATAATGTATTTAAAAGGACTGGGTTTTTGTCCTGTACTTTCAATGACTGCGATGTCTGAGCCTCTTTTCTGGAGCTCCTTCGTAAAAAGTCCTCAAATAAATCCAAAATCTTCTTTTTTTTAGTTAACAATAAATTGAATGAAGTAAAACCATAAAGTGAGGTTCTTCGGGAGCACCACATATGTCAATTATTGTTCAAATCAAAGTACCTGAAATTAAAAAAAATATGTTAAAAATTCTTATTTCATTGCAGTTACACTTCACATAACAAAAATAAAGCCTTTCCCCAGGGGTCATCCGCACGGCTCAGGGGGGCCCACCCCACTATTCGAGAAGCACTGAACTAAAGGAACCCTGATTGCAAAGTCCATCCTGTCATGTCAGGAGCAGAATCTGGACCCAGAGGCAGAAAGGACTAAAAAGTTGAACTCTTTTTACACACAAATTTTTTTTTAATGCGCTTCAGAAACTAGACTCAGAAAAAAGACTCGTGAACTAGACTAAAAAAATAAAAATAAAATAGGAAGGCAGCTTGGCCTGAAGAGCTTGAAGTTTTTGCCAATGTGTCACTGAGAATAAATGACTATTTTATGTGATATAATAGTGTTTGCTTTATTATTTTCTTCATTACTTTTATCACAGCATAGCAAGTGATAAATCACAGAGCAATTTAGAAAAATAGGTGAAAGTTTTCTGAGTCTGATATCTGAGTCTAGTTTCCGAGTCTAAATTTCTTGGTCGAGTTTCACGACAATATTTGGACACATTTTATCTGCAAGTGTCCTGGTGTAAGACTTTCTATTATTTCTAGTTTCGTATGCTTTCTGCTTCTAAGTCCAAATTGTACTCCTCACATGAAACATGCATCCACTTTCTGTATCTGGAGTTTATCCCAGTTGACTAAGAAAAAAAAAAAGGCAGATTAGGCCCTGGATTAATCATCAGTCAATCACAGGACTCTTGTGTTAGAAAAAAAATAACAATTTGCCTTTACCATTCATAACAGAGCAAAAGGGCATTTCAAATGGTTATAGTGGCTTCACTTGCAATTCATAATCACTCGCAGCACTTACGGAACTCTTTACAAGCTGTTGAAAAACATGTTATGAATTTGATAAACTATTTATAATGATGTTTAGTACAAAAACAAACACGATACAACAGTATCATGTTCAACGTTCCGTTTCAATGAGATTCTTCAACAATATGGTTATTATTGGATTGTGGTTTGCACTGGTTTAGAACTGCACTGGATCATCGTGACAGCTGTTTCTTATAATTTACTCAATAATGTACAGTACTAGCCAAGCGCTTACTGTGACCTTCCATTAAAATGTCCTTTCTAAAGCTGAAATGGAATGAAACATAGATACTTTATAATCGTGCATACAAATACGGTCTTATTTTAATTTGTCCAAAATAAATAAGAATACCTTTTGATAACTTATATATACACTCATGTGACATTTTTACTTCTTTTTTTTTTTTTGTAAAAGTGAACATAAATGACGAGTGGAGGCGCACATAATGTACCGAATGTGGACCTTAGAAATGGATGAATTATAAAAAAAAAAAAAAACATTTTGTGGAGTTGCCAAAGTAAATACCTCGAAATGAAAAAGAGACACTTTCCATGAACTGAAACAGGAATATTTCCCTGATAAGTTTTTTCATTTAGCATAAATTCTTATAGCTTGTCAAGTGATTTTTTTAAGTTAATTTCACAATTAACTTTTGGCTTCTTTTACTAATTTATATTTCTACACTTTTTCATCCCACATGGGGAAATTAATGACAGACTGCTGTGTATTTTTTGTTGCACACCACAGAGAAGCAGACCACACACATGCCGGCTTGCATTTTTTTTTTTTCGCGGACGAACTCAAACCGTGACCCTGCGGTTCCAAAGGCCTTACAGATGAGCTACTTCTGCCTCTTGCATGCAGACCTTAATGGGAATGGGATGGACAATAAATGAAGCATAACAGAGAAAAAAAAAAAGTACCTCATCTTTCCCAATTGACTATGTCTTTACACAAAGATGTGCGCTGCATGTCTCATGTTTAAGACTTGTTGAAAAGATAGTGGAACATATGCCGGTCGTTTATTGAAAGATAGTCTTTCAACTTTGCGCCATGTGATAATCCATCAAAAAATGCATGCAAGTCCTGTATATGCAGTAACACACACATGCACTGTATGCAGACGTACATTTAACTATTGATCGTGCAATCCTCTTGATTATTCTAGAAATTACCGTTTGAAATGACTTGTGTACCCCTATTAAAAGATTGTCAATAAATCTATTAATATATTGAAAATGGAAAACCAAGAAATCATGTATGCAGAGGTATTCACAGCCTTTTTAAAAATATTTGTGTGTGTGTGTGTCAATATATATGGAGAATAATAATAAATAACAAAAATAATAATAAGATCAAAATACCCTTGAAATTCATCCTCCAAAGATGAAAGGATTGGCAGGTGTGACAATTCAAGTGCACATTTTTTTGTCCTTATTTCGTTAAATATTATATCGATTGTCCTTCATTAGTCACAATTTAAAAAATAATAACAGTTGTCTGAGGTGCGTTAAAAGTGCCAAAATATCGTCTATGGAGATCATGCGAGGACTGCGTGTAAGCCAGCATAATAAACAGTCTGCAGTGTATGGCTTTGCATTAACCCTGGAAAAGACGTTACCTTGAGGGCCCATATGTTGACTGCACTGACGAACCCACACCGTGACAGACCCTGGCTGGAGGGTCATTTTAAATTTTGGCACACACGACAACCCTTGCGTCCAAAAAAGACATAAAATACTGACTTGTCAGACCACAATCACGTTTCCATTTTGACGCTCCATCACAGATACCACAATACTCAGAGACAGCTCTTCTGGACACATTTAACTTAAAGGCTTCCTTTTGGCACCGATAAGTTTGATCTGGCGTTTGAGGATGCAGCTACGTATTGGAGTGTTTGACAAATATTTGCCAAAGTAATCCTGAGCTCATATGTTTGGATCAATTTGAGATGTGCCCTTGCCCTTTAAGCACAGAAATTCCTCAATCCTAATCATTTTCTCGTGTATCGGTTGGCAGGGACGTCTTTGCTCCATGTGTTTGAACTCACATCATTGTTAAATGATTTTACCTCATTACTACTTCCCCATCCCAATTTTATGTGGAAAATGTGTGTTTGTGTGTGTGTTTGGAGGGTTGTGGGGGCAATAAAGCATATATATATATATATATATATATATATATATATATATATATATATATATATATATATATACATATATACATACACACACGCTACACTTGTTTTAGTCAAACATATTTTCGTGACCCAAATAACGACAAGCAGTAAAAAAAAAAAAAAAAAAAAAAAAGGTTATTTTGGGTGTTACTTAAAATGTCTATTTTAACCACTCCAATCAAATCACCTTACTGAACTAAAAAAAAATAACGATGTGTAAATGTAATTTGAACAATGTGTTATTTTAGAATTAAAAGTATTTCACTCATCAACAGCCAAGAAATAGCGCTCTACTTCAAAAAGCCTATATATATATATATATATATATATATATATATATATATATATATATATATATATATATACCTAGTTATGTAAAAAAGACATTTTTTATTTTTGAGAGTCCAAATGTTTAATCTCAAGTGCTTATATATGTGTTAACAAAAAATATACACACACATTCTTTTATATATGTGATGTGTTTTCACAAAATCAGGTCTGTAAAATTGTAAATTGAGATATTGATAAATTCTAAATCTACACAAACAATTATATAAAATACATGGCTGTAGCTGGAATAAATGACAAAGTTACAGCAATTTGAAATCCGTAATTTTGAGAAAAACGTGCATAAAGTTTGGCCTTATTTATCTTTCAACGATGCGCCAAGTTGTTCTCAAGTGTGATTGTGAATGTGAATGGTAGTTTGTCTCCGTTTGCCCTTCAATTGGCTGGTAACCAGTTCAGGGTGTTTCAATCCTACAGTCCAAAAACGGCTGGGACAAGCAGTTATGGATGGATGAAGAATCTAGAATTTAAAAACCATAAAAATCTCTCTTTGGGATTGGATGAGTTAAATACAGTATTGGTTTTTATCTCAATTGATTGTACAAGTTGTTACAATATTGTTGACAATTTGTTTTGATTGTAATAATACACACCAGGACAATGCTTTTGTTCGGTACGGATAGAAAGTAGCACATTTCCACGAAGCTCCATGGAAGCAGCAGCGTGCGGCCGAGGAAAACAAGGAGCCACAAAGCACTCATAACATAATGACAGCTATGGGATCACAAATAAGGCATGGACAAGAGCTGGGCCCGGTGGCCCTGTGTAATATTTCATCGCGGAAGGGCTAAATAAATTCCTCGGAACAGTGAAGTGAAACCACGTCAATGCAGCAGATGTAAGAAATGGCAGCTGCCGGAGGAATGCGGTTTGGCCGCGTGCGATTCCTGCAGGGTCCTCCAAACGTTAACGCTTTGTATTTGGGAACACAAAGCTACTTTGTTGACAGACTGAGCTTGAATTCGCTCGCTCGTCTGCCTCCGCCATGCGCATGTGTATATATTGTCTCCGTGAAACGCACGGGGCGTAATCCCTTTGATCGATGGAACCGTCCCGGGTAAAGCCGAGCGCCATGTGTTTAGAGCTGCTGAAAGTGTCTGGACGTATTTTAAAAGGATGGCATATAAGCTGTATTGAACACAGATGCGCACTCATCTATTTCGTTAGCGCACCGTATTGTGATATTTAGACAAGGCAGCCAACTCGTAGAGACAGATTTAGGGGCAGCTTTGTATAGAAGTATAACAGCCAGATTTGAAGGCTCGCAAATAAACAGGCCTCACGTTTCGTAAGCGCGCGGCCGGAGCCAAAACTGTAATGTTAGCATAAATCTGGAATCGAATGGGCACTCTGAGCCAAAATGGCAGTTCGTTCCTCCAGATGTTGCTTATGGAACTGTCTGGACGTGCGATCTAACCACGGGTGAGTTGCAATTTGATGAAGTCAGTTTGTGATTTTCGTTCGACTTTTGTGGACAGAAACAGATAATCCTGTTCTGCTCGGACCAGCCACGGCATCAAACGATCTGTCTTCATGCGCGGGCCGTTAATGTCGGGAGGAGGCCATATTTGAAGCGATTATTCATTGGCTGGACCAAGAAAATGCTATACGGGTACTGAGTTGTCTCTTCGCTGAATTGAAACCACAGGCGAAAGCAAATATATGGCTAGATGTCTGGGTTATTACTGACAGCGCTGTCTTATACGGTAAAGTTGGGAATATCTGATCAGACACAAATGAAATCAGGAGAAGGATGCTAATGAGGCAAGGAACCACATAGAAAATAAAATGATGCTAAAGCAAAAAGCCCACTGAATAACATGAACATGCATTGTGTTCTGCCCCTTGAACGCTATACACAAACAAGCTTTTAGTTATGTGCCGTGATTGGATAAGAGGCTGTAGGTCACACACACACACACTATACTGTATATATATATATATATATATATATATATATATATATATATATATATATATATATATATATATATATAACATAAACATAAACAAACTATGAAAAAATAATAAAAAATGGCAACCATACATAGTATAATAATGAAAAAACTGGGAAAATCAATTTTGACCCACTAAAAAGCATGTTTAATAAAGCATACTGTAAATGAAAAGTGTATAGTGAACAAGAAGAAACATAAAAGAAATAGAGAAATGAAACATAGATAATAAAAGAAAAAACAGTAAATCAAAATTATATATAGCATTAAAATAAAGGGAAAAAATTTTGAAAAAGCATTTATAAGAAAAAAATTATAGTATCTTTATAAAATAATAAAAACATAATAGTAAAAAAAAAATCAACAACTTGACGGAAATGTACGTTTTTTTTTTCCCATGTCCCTTTAGGGGCTCCATAGATTTCACCTATTGAGTTTTTGGGGGGGAAACTTAAACCCTACAATAAACACTGTATTTGATTAATTTATCATTCTAGAAATAGATAATTGCAAAATGAGCTAAATTGTGAAATTGAGGCTTTGCATAAGTGGGAAAATACTGTATAGGTGGTTCACAACACGTGTTTACAAAATTTACAAACTTCTTTACTCTGAGCACGTTATGTACTACTTATGAATAACTATTTGTTTTTGTACAATCCACAAATGTTAAGTTTGTTCCAACTTACAACTGATTCCAAATCAGTTAACTCCCATCTGCTCTAAAGGGCAGCCGTGATAACTTGATATCCAGGGGTCAAAGGTGAGGCGCGGCATCTCATGACCTACCGCAAACATACATGTGCTACTGTCTGATGCTGTATTGGATGAATGTAAATATTTGAACACAGCACCGCTGCCTGCTGGCAAGCCGAGCTCAGGCATCCCGCATCATAACCCAATTTAGGGGCCACTCTGGGATCCGTGAGCAAAAAAGTGAGCTTTGAACGCTTTGGAAGCAGAACCATGCCGTAGCCGCTCGCTGTAACACCATCTGTTCACAGCCCCAGGAAGGCACAAGACAGCGGTCGGGGTGACGACCCGGTCTAATATAACAAGCCCACTCCCGGCCCTGGGTACGCATGTAAAATAAGACCGGGGAGGACCGAGACAAGCTGAAACTCAGCGGGGTAATAACATGAGCCACATTGCGGCAGAAGGTGGTGCGGTCTAGCCAAAATAGCCGCCCCGGTACTGTAGCTACCATCTCACCAAGTCACACATGTAAGGAGACATACAAGATTGCCCACATCTACGCACATCTGGTTCCTAATTCGGAGGCATCTAAAGGTGTCAGTTTCAACTGAAAAAAGGGGTTTCTTAGAAAAGCAAAACCAAGATCAGATCTAAACTCTTTAAGCTTAATTTTACCATATACAATATACATTATTATCCTATAATACAGTTTACAGGTATTATATCTCTCAAAACTGGGTCAAATTTCTCCAGAGGCTGAAAGTGAGACGATGTACAATCTAGCGACGTAATTTTCTGAAATCCAAAACGTTGCTGAGATGCAAAAAGATACCCCAAACTATTTCGGTGTTTGCTTATAAAAACACGGTTGTATGTTTAAGAAACATAATTTGCCAGAAGATAAAACTGTCAAAAAAGCCTTGGTGTCATTATCTTTAAATACGAGACTGAAAATCATGCAAAATCGTGATGTATGCAGTTTAACCTTGTGAGATTATTGAGGCTTACTTTTTCTGTTTTCAAAATGTACAACCAGTATACGCGTTCCCCGTTCGCCATTGGGGAGTAGCGTGGTAAATATTTCCCATTTTTTTCTGACCAAATCGCCTTGTCAAAATTCAAGGCTACTACTGTAATTATAAATGTCCATGTACAAATAATTTAAATAATGCCACATTTTTTTCTGGGTGCGTTACACGTATCATTGGTTGCAATGTTAACAAAGCTTGTCAAAGTAAAAAGAAAATAAAACCCTGTTTATCAATCCAATGTCACAAGGAGATTTTGAGCCACCCTATGTACAACATTTGGAGCTTTGGGCATTTGGAGTGTTAGATTGAAAGAGTAAAGTACTAGTAAGTATTTTTTTTCAATCGTTCATTTACGGTATTTAAAGGTTTGATTTATTGTAAGATTTTTAAAAGTATTAGTTGTATATATAAAAAAAAAATATATATCAAATTCACTCATTCAATCCCAAAGACGTAATTTTACATTTTTAAGAGTCCAGGCATCCCTTTAAATGCCACAGTTGAGTAGTTAGTACCCATTGTAAACATGTCTTGTAAATCACCCATCCAGTATTCTGCCATTTTTGGAAAATATCGATTTGACAATTTAACTCATTTAAAATTTCAGACTTTTTTTGCGGCTCGGTGCGGCAGTGAATAGCCCGTCCGCCTCACAGTTCAAAAGTCCCGGTTCAAATCCACCTGGCTCCGGCCTTCATGTGTGGAGTTTGCATGTTCTCCATGACCCTGCGTTGGTTCTTTCCAGGCACTCCGGCTTCCCCCCAACTCCAAAAACATGCAAGGCAGGTGAATTGGACATACTAAATTGTCCTTAGGTGTGATTGGGTGCGTGAATGGTTGTTCGTCTCTGTGCCCTGCGATTGGCTGGCAACCAGTTCAGGGTGTCCCCCGCCTACTGCTCGAAGCCAGCTGAGATAGGCGCCAGCAAGCCTGCGACCCCTGTGGGGATAAGCGGCACTGGAAAATGGATGGATGGACTTTTGATTTTTTTTTTTTTTTTTTTGGTAAGAATAACACAAAGTGTGTAGTGAAGTGTGTGCTCACACTGAACCGTTAGACACACAAAATTACCTGTACTTGAACTTGGGCAAATAACATCAACAGTCTTGCCGTTACAAAACACTCATGGCGCCTCCTCTCTCACATCATCTGAGTGAACTTAAACCCTCACAACAAACTGGATAGTTGAAACAAAATTAGTTCAAAAACACATAAATGTGAAGTATCAAATGTTTGTGTGACCGGGGTACAACGTCCTGAGGGAACACTTGATTTGACTTTGCAGGTGGGAGAGCGGGACGTATCGTGGTTGGCTCGGTGTTTTTACATCCAATTGTCCACCGTTCGTTAAAATACACAAAATTTCCTGAGGTTTTCTACATTAAACCCAAACCCAGATTATAGTCACATCACAAATGGTCTTTGTAACAGAATAAGTGGATTGGACATCTAAAAGGATAAGGCTGTGAACGCCAAAAGGTTTGTGGTAGAAGATTTCGAACCGCTCAATGTATCCCCATATGATCTGCTTGGTTGAGTCTAGAACGTCTTTTTGTGTAACACCAGCCGGTCTTCTACTGCCTTCCAGACCATTTTTGTCTCTTCAAAGTGAGGGAAATCAGGGTCCCTTGGTCTTAGTGGTTTGCAGTTAATTTCTTTGGTCCGACCTCAAAGCAGAGATCTGCTCAGCTAAGAAAAATAAACGATGCAATTATAACACAGTGGGCAGATTATTTACACAAAATAATGAATTTGTTTCTATACATGCCAATCATTTCACCCAGAAGGCAGTTTATTAATGTGGATTTTTTTTCCCTCCCACTGGGGGCAGGGTGCTACAGTGGAGCATATGTAAAGTCAATGACAATGTTTGAGGCACATGGAAAACTAACACCCAGGGCATGTTGATACAAAGTGATTAGTTTATTATAGCAGCTGAAGGCCTGACTATATAGGACTTTGGTATTTCCATGTTGTAGCGATCCGGACGGGCACCCTGACACGCGGAATGACGGCATCCTTGTGGAATGTGAGGATGCGTGCGACCAAATGTCACAGGAGCATCGCAGACAATGGGATTTGTCTGTGCTGATAAGTCCTCGTTACTTTAAATGGTACCACGGCACCAAAAACGCCACTCCTCAACCGCTGGCGTGCCCTTGGCCTAGATGTTTATTGCAAAAGTAACCCGAGGCCAGAATGAAAGCATCCCCAACTGTGAGAGGAGTTTTCTTTTAGAGGGTGAGAAGTCCACATCCATTACTTCCTTTTGGGCCTGTCCACAGGACGCTGTTTTCACAAATAAAAAAGGGGGTTACAAAACAGCCATTTTGGTTTTAAATTAGATTGAGTGAATATCAAAATATGGCCAAACTCAATTACAGCGCTACATAGTGAATCTAACTTACATGGGCTCAAGGCTAAAGGTTCACAGCAATCGAGGGTGGAGGTTTCCAGCTCACGCAGCTTCTTCTTATTAAGTTAAAGCTGTTTGGTAGATGGGGAGACATATTACCCTGCTACCAGGATATGGCTAGGTCTATGTGCTGACAGAATCATTGATAAGAATTCTCCCAAATGTTTTTATTCTTTTAACAATTTCTCATGAGAATTCTGAAGGAAATGGTAAAAAAAAAATCTGAAGCTCTAACTTACATATTTTATTCATAGATATAAGTTCTTACAGCAACACATGTATCACTGCTTGCGAACTTCCATCCGTCCATTTTCTAGAGCCGCTTAGTCTCATAAGGTTAGCAGGCTTGCTTGTAACTATCCCAGCTGACTTCGGGCAGTAGGCGAGGGACACCCTAAACTAGATGCCAGCCAATTGCAGGGCACACAAAGATAAACAACCATTCATTCATCGAATCACACCTAAGGACAATTTTGAGTGTCCAATATACCTGCCATGCATGTTTTTGGAATGTGGGAGCAAGCCGGAGTTCCCGGATAGAACCCACACAGGCCCAGGGATAACATGCAAACTCCACACAGGACGGTCGGAGCGAGGTAGATCTGAACTGTGAGGTGTCACTATAACACAATTTACGAATAAGTCGCTTCACGATACCATGAATTTGACTAACTTGAAAAAAACAAAATACTGTTCCTGTCATGGCATAAAAACCATAACATTAGATTTGCTGACACCTGCAGAAATCCTGTTATTAAATCTCACATATGCCTGAAAGACCTTCATGTACCCCCATTTGCAAACCAGTGTTAGTATGTTTGTATGCACAACACTTTTGTTTGTCACTATTGTTTTTCCTATATTTGAAACTAAAGCTGGTATTGCGTTATTGACTTTGGCTCTGATTCTCATTTTAACCACAAAATTCTAGCATCCGAACTATTGAAGTAATCTATGCGAAATAATTCCAATTTAAAGGTAAACTTAGACTGCATAACTACATTGACACAACACCTATTGTAATTTGTAATACTGTCAAGTTGGGAGTAAAGTTGTTTACGATTTTCACTCCCAAATATGACCACATTGTATATTTTCCCTGTCACACATTTTTGCGTCTTCACACTCCGTTGAAATAAGTGCTGTTGTCTTGTCAGTGACCAGCCAATCTCAAGTGTTGTGTAAACAAGCCCACACAAGTTGTTTTTGGAGTAAAACAGCCCTAAATGTTGCTTGTTGCTCAACACCTATAACCAAGCAGGTAGAACAGCTCAGTCCACATGAAACACGACCCCACAGCTGCCTGATTAAACGTGTAAAGGGTCGAAACGGGTGCAACAATGCGAACGCGCTTCCACACAATCAAAGTGTTTCCACCTGTAACGACATAGACCTCGTGCATGCCGGTCATTAGCTCACGACCGTCTGGTACTTTAAAAGTAACCTAAGAGAGACGAGAGCCAGGTTTCAGACGTCACAGAAAGAACCAGCAGAAAGGGTCACTTTCCTGCACCTCACCAAATAACATAAACAGGGATACAATCAGCAGACCTTCAGGTGGCAGGAGTTCGCTCACGTCAGTTCATCTAAAGAGATCATTTGATTCACTTTGCGCGAGACCGTCACATTTTCATTTCCAGAGTATCTAAGAAGCTGTCCTTATGGTAAACGTATTACTTTCCCAAACGCATGGCAGAAGACGATCTTTCCAATCATGCTCCATGCTTTTAAAAGCCAGCAAGGCACTCACTCCAGCCATAAGCACGACAAAGTGAGTGACGCCTGGGAATCCGACACCTTATGAAATGATGCCTGATGTCTCGAAACATTTTAACACACGGCAGCTCTGAGTGCTCCCTTGAGAAGCTCGTCCCAGCTTTGTCCATACATGCCAGAGATACTGGCAAAGAAGACCAGCAAGAAGGACAAGGCTTTCTTAATCAGAGGATTTGTTTTTGACAATTTGTGGTTGAATACATGTACGGAAACTGACAGAAGGACAGACAACATTCCATCGAGTGGTCTCTGTAGGGTTGCTCTTGACTTCCTAAAAGTTCCAAACTCTGTTTAGTCTATCGTTGATATCAGCAGTCTGATGTGGATGATGCATAGGCTCCATTGGCATAGTGCCTACTTGGAGCTAAGTGGAATAGGTTACTTCACATTGATGAAGTCCATAACTGCTGGGATGATATACTGCTCAAGGATAATTTGACAGGTCTGGAGAGGAATAGAGGATCGAACACATTCAATGCTGACAGTCGACGTTCTCAACCAAACTGATTCAGCAGTCGTTGGGGAGTTACGAGATCTCGTACAATTTACCAGTCGTAGGTGGTTGCTCAAGACCAAAATTGGTGACCCCTATTGAAGAGCAATTTGTCCCAAAGAAAATCAATCCAAGCCATTGGTTGAATCAGGCAAAAAATAAATAAATAAATAAAATCTCAAAAATAGAGCATGTCAGCTCCGGACCCCCCTTACTAGCCGATGTTTTTCCGATGTAGGCACGAGGATATGGCAGCTCTTCCAGCTCAGCACACTGTCGCACCACATAAAGGCCTGACTTAGTGTTTGACTGAGACATATTTCCAGACGGCCGCCTGCACTGTGGCAGAAGATGAGGAACACGCTACAAGCGTCCTCGCTCACGCTGCCAGCCCTAAGCCTTTCATAATCGCCCAGGAATTATGCACATCCCGGTTAAAGCGTTGGTAGGATGAGTTATGGCTGTGGTTGTTTCCCCGAGAAGTCTGCCAAAAACTATGATTTAGTTCGATCACACGTCTAGGGTCTGAGGCTTCCTCCGACACTGTTCAAACACACGTCTTTATTCTGACGGCAACGGAATTTGAAGGGTGCCGAGTGAAAAACCCCTCACCTAACAGCGACATTTCCAACATGGCAACCATGACAGTGGTGTTATTGGTCATCGCCACAGACAGAAATAACTAAGGAATTCTTCCCTTTCATTATTGTTTATTGCATTAACAACGCCTTAACAAAACCTCAAATGTGTGTAGTAACAGCTATACTTCACTTTAAAAAAACGTTTTTATAGATAGGGCAGTTTGTAGTGATAATGTATACATTCGGCTTTACAACTTAGGAATGATCCCATCAATTGCTAAACTACACAAAATGTACACAAGAATGTTTCATACATATCAACAAAAAGTGGCAGATATAACAGTTTGCAATAATATTAAAACAATTTTATGTTCAATAACAATTGCTAAAACCTATTTATGGTTTTATTTTGACCTAAATCTAAGTTGACAAGACAGGCCTACACAGAAAAAAGGCAAGGCAGTTCCACATGCAAGTACAAAAAAAACAAAAACAAAAAAAGCCCAATTGTGATTAGACATTGTTGTGCGCTATTTGTATCACTTTCCCAATCCTTGTATTAAAAGATCAGATGCTTAGGACTACCGTACATTTGCCAGATTCAACACCAGCAAAACTGTTAAACCCATTAGCAATATAGGCCAATGAGCGCAGCATTTTTTTGACTCTTTAAATTTAGAGAACACTTGCTGGACTGTTTAATATTGAACACTTTTCCTTCTTCATGACAGAATACAGCGCTGTTAGTGATATCACTGATATTATCTGTGTGAATGAAGGCGCGCCAGAGTGTCTCGCACTATATTGAAGTGCCACATTGGCTCGAGGCCTTCCCCTCTTCGGTGTTGGGTGGAAAGCTTTTTTTTTATTTTGCTGGTGCCGATCCATTTGATTCATCTACTCTTGTCAAAAAAACACACCCGAACTTTAGAAGTCAAAGTCAATAAAAGTGGTAAAATGTCATTTAAAACACTTGCTAAGTCTATTATACTCAGAGCAAATGAGGCAGCTGCGTGGGTGGAATCCAAGCCGTTAGCATCAGAACTTCAAGATAGTTTGGCATTATAGAACATATGCATTAGCAAAGTGTGGCAAATACTGTCTAATACACTAAGGACAAAAGTCTTGGGACACCTCCCCATCAACTGATTGATAAAATAGGAGCTAGCTGGCTTCCTTTGCCCAAAATATTTAGAACACCAAGACATTTTATAAACCAGATTTTTAAACTATAAGGCACACTTAAAATTATTTAATTTTCTTAAATATCAACTGTGCGCGTTATAACCTAATGCACTTTTCTTTATTTCGTGTATTAGATGTCAATTTGAAGTTCAATAAAGTGTGACTCATTTGCAAAGCAGTTTGCAAAGAGACCTGAAGCAAGGGGATTTTTATACAACACATTCAATCACATGTACTACTAATTTATATTTATTCATGATTTATAATTATTTTATTTATTTTAAATGGCTGATACTGAATGGATTAAGAACTAAAGTCATCGATGCTTCTTGTTTTAGTTCTGAATATAGAAATGGCATTCAGCTTCTATTCAGTGCAGGTGCAGATATTTTTCAGTGGGTTACAAGGGTCTCTGGCCACCCCAAAATCTGGTAAAATCCTAAATTATTAGCCTTATAATATCCAGCCATCTATTTTCCATGTGTTTGATTGAATTTGTGTAAGTGTTGAAAATACAGTTGTAAAAAAAATAAAAAATGCCAAGTGGTTCTTGGCATCCTTCACTTTTTCTGAATGCAACCCTTGGAGGAAAACATCTGGACACTCCTAAATATACTGGCTTGGTGTCCCAATACTTTTGTCCATACAGCAAAGCATCGGTACCTGCTCCGACACCAATAAGCCAGCTCAACATATTCCGTCAAAAACAACAACAAATATACACTTCATCAATATAATTGCAAAATCTTTTTGGTTTCATGATCAGACCTGCCTCCTTTTGAGAAAAAAACAAAAAACAGTTGCAGAGAGTAAACTGACCAATGGTGATTCATTGCAAAGTCCTGCAACTCCACGAAGGGTAATTCAAAATGAGGCAAGCCGAACACACCACGCATCCTATGCTGTTGAGATCAAGGCTGAGCGGCTTTTGCATTTCAAGCGCACCTTTATAAAGAACATGTGCAAACAGTAACGCCTGTGTGAAAACAGGCAGGGTGGACAACCCAGTCCGAAGTCTGGGTACTCGGCTCACGACTACACAACAACTGAGGGAAGGAAGAGGACGGAAGCAGAGGTTTGTGTCGGAGTGTGTTGGGTATTCACACCTGGATGTCGGAAAAATGCTTTGTGTGTGCGGGCGTGTTGTCTAGAGCAGCGAGCAGTAGCCGCCGCAGCTGCCGCCTCCCGCGTCCTCGTCGCTGAGTTGCACTGCTCTGCCGTGGCTGTCACTCTGCCATAATCCGGGACTCTGGATGATCTTCTCCACGAGCTCTTCGAATGCACATTGAACTCCATCGCGAGTCTTTGCACTCGCCTCTGAGGACAGGGTTGAAAATTATAGTCAATGCATGAACTCGTTCAAGGACAGGGGAAAAAGTTATGTGGGCTGCAGCTGACTTTTTTGATGTTTGATTTAAAAATAGACTACACAAAAATTCCCTGGAGTATTAGAGAGTCATTTCAAAAAGCGGTTTCTCCTCTTGTAATGGTAGATGGAATCCTCCTGACTTACCTATAAAAAGCATGGAATGTTTTCTTGCAAACTTCAGGCCTTCGGCCCTGTCTAGCTCGTGGTTTTCCTGAAACAAAGAAAAGCTAATGGCTTATTTGAGCTCTACCGAGTGGAGCTGTCAACTAACCAAACTAAAAAAAAAAAACAACAAAAAAAAACACACACACACAGGACACAATGATAATGTTCAATTTAGTGGTCTCTGTCTGAAATATGTGGGCGGGTCTACCATTTTTATTGAGTTGAGTCATTTGTTCTTTAAGGGTGCCTTATTCTTGATTATCTATTTTAATTTAACCTTACATGAAGTCAAATGAAAAAAAAAATGGGACAATATGTTCTGTGCAGCCCCACTAAACATAGTATCCTGAATAATACTCACTTTGTGCAGTATGAATTAGGTAAGCAGCGTAATTTATTTCCATTTTGGGGTGGGGGCATTTGACACATGCTGACGAGTGAAAATGGCATCAGAGTTGCTCATGGCTCAGATAACAACAAATACAGGCTGAAGATGAAGGTCACATGACCAAACAAGAAATGCAAGTGAGCTGTAATTTGTCATTACATGAGGCCCAGGCAACGGACATCATATTGTTACTGATGACAAATCGAAAGTTAACATAGAATTTAGATAAACTCCATGACAAACTCTTGGTTGAAGAAAGCAATATTTATAATACCCTAAAAAGCTGAAAAGTTAAAAAAAAACAAAACTAATAACATGCTTGTACTAAATCATTAACCACTGGTTCAAAAAGAGGCAAGCGAACATACCCCACCCACACACAATTTATATACATCCTGGCAGGAGATATTTTAGTTTGGAATTAACTAGAATTTTGGTGTAATAGGAACGAAACTGGAATTAAGGACCCCGTGTAAGTTTGAAATGGCAATACATCTATGATATATATTGCTAGAAGAATCAGAAACATACTCACCTTATCTATTTTGTTTCCAACAAGCATTTTCACAAGATCATTTCTTGTACAGTAGGTCTCCAGCTCATTCAGCCAGTTTTCCAGTTTGGTAAAAGTTTCCCGTCTTGTGACATCGTACACTGTGCCGAATCAAACAAACAGAAGTATGCTGACAATCCAGATGGGCGCATTTCACATATACTGTAGAGGTAAATGGTGAATAAAGGGGAAATGGACTTGCAACATTCGGTGCCCAAAGTGCTTAACAATGCCTCACAATTCACACATACAATTCATTAAGTGATGGAGACTACATTTAAGAGAATAATTTACGTTATTATTAAGTGCAACGTTGTGTAAATAATACATAAGTCATCACATTCCCATTTACAACTGAAATAAAGCTTAAAAAAAAACATCAAATTTAAATAAAGAAATCAATAATCAATTGAATAGTTTTCAAAAAGCAGGGTTAGACATTGGAAAACAAAAGACCACTGGTTCATTTAAGTCAGATAAACCTTTTTTTTTTGGTTGTTTTTTTTTTACACATGGGTTTTTATTTATTTATATATAGCGTCTAGATAATACAAACAATGCTTTATGAAATGTAGTTCAAATATTCAACTCAAATTACTTCCACAAAATTTGTACCATCAAAATTTGTGAAGTTGTCGTAGTGAATACTTAACAGGATAGCCAACTTGTTTGACCTATTTTTAGCAGTAAAACGTTCATGTTAGTCAAGTTAACTTGATAACCAAAGTTTAGTAAATTCACAATCCTCTTTGAAGTAGATAAGCTATCCAAAATAATTAATGGTTAATTTTCCTTTATTTTTAGCTAAATCTAACACATGAGACCAAAACGATTAAAAACTGATCATGGGATTACTATATATATATATATATATATATATATATATATATATATATATATATATATATATATATATATAAGAAAAAATCATATTTAATCGTAATCAAAATATCGAGGGGGAAAAATATTAATTATTTTATAGAAAAATGTTCAGCCCTAATAGTAATGAAGCAGTGAAAAAAAGTGGAGACATGTAAGTGATGAGTGATGCTGCATGGTAATGGCCTACCTAGGATGACACCTTGTGCACCCCGGTAGTAACTAGGTGTCAGGGTTCTGAAGCGTTCCTGTCCAGCAGTGTCCTGCAATACAAAACCATCACATATTTGAAGGGGAGGAACGAAGCTCCAACAAAGCAAAGACAGGACTATAAGAGAATCTCCAATAACGTGAATCTGGACTTGGTGACACATGAGCGCCATCTTCTGGACACCATCGGAAATGTTAAAGCCGCAGGTCTTAAAAACAGTTCAAAATACTTTTGTGCTGAATAAACACTGTAATGTACACTTACCCATATTGCCAGTTTTGCCTTGTTACCATCGACACTGATGGTTTTCACTTTGAAGTCAACACCTACACACAAAGAGAAATCAGTCGATAATTAATAAAACTATTTATATGTAAACTCCACCCGCAGTACCAGCACCACAAACAAGTTCGACCAAAATTCCTTTTTACAAAACGTCTGTACTGTGGTATCTTGAATAATTTGGTCTATGACTTAGCTCCGAGATTCCTTTACTCAAATATTGAAATGGTTGTGCCCATTGAAATTAATTAAAATCTTATTAATCTATTCCAGAAACCCCCCCCCCCCTTTTTTTTTGGTTTTCAATAAAGAAACATAATGCACTGTAAATCATAAATGCAAAGATAATAATAATATAAGAAAATAAAATCTGACTATCTGAGAAAGAATGCATGCAATTTATACGGAGAAACAAATGACAATTACATATTGTTGCGGACGTCTGAATGACAGTATATCCACGACACATATATTCGACTTCGGAAAAGTCTCTCCATTTTAACTGGCCTTGTAATGTGATTGCTATTTTTTCCAGTAGGCAGACTCCGAGCTATCAAGCTAATTCATGAACACTAAACGTGAGATGGCAAGCTTTTGTCTCTTCTTTTTCCGTACACACTAGTGAGCAGCTGCTATAATAATCTGTGATCACTCACGGTAGATCGTCGAGCGCTGCAGCGTACTGCTTAAAAAAACACAATCAAGATTTATGTCAACAAGTTCATGTGACAAAGGATTGAGAAAGCGACTGGCATATTGAGTCGGCCGTATTGCTCCAGGTGGTAGTATTACTTTTAACTGAAAAAGAGTGGCAACACAATTAAACGTGACTTTGTTTAAATCTTAAGTCAACAAAGGAGGTTTGACTTTAATGTAGACATCTGTTTGTCAAAAATTCCCAGCTGGCCAAGTTAAACAGTAGCGATGCAAGCCTTGACCTTGGAAAATATTTTCAAAAAGCATTTTTTTCATGTCTTTGAAATGATTCGGGTTGTTGTTTGCATAAAGACATCATCGTGTCCTAGTAATTTTACACCAAGTCCCATCATCTCATCAACAACGTAAAAGTCCAATCAAATGTTGACATTTTTTTTCACTCACCGATTGTAGCTGTTTGTTCTGGGTCAAATGTGTCATCTGTGAATCTTAAGAGGAGGCTGCGGAGAGGGTTAAGAAAAGAGAAGTCTCAGTTGAAACATAAAAAATACAGCAGCAGACTTTCTTTTACACAAAATTTAATGCTGACCTAGCTTTGACATCAGAGAACCAAATTGCTCCACTGACTAATACATGCCTAACTTGTCCGGCTGCGAGATGACATCATTGCCAGGTTGTGGTCAGTAGTACAGAGTTCGTTCTTAATTACACGTGATTAAGTGTAAATGTCTTACCCACACCCCCTGACAGCTGGACTAAGTTCACTGAAATGTTGACCGAAGCACAACTATTTTCCACCAGGGAATGCTTAAGCAATGAGTGTACACCCAATGAGCTACTAGAAAAGCATTGTGCCAAAGTCATTTTCCTGATAAACAGAAGCTGTGACTGGGCCAAAATCTCCCTGATGACTTAAAGATGGTTGAATTAAATCAAGGTTATGCCAGCCAAAATCTTTTTTCTTTTGGTGTAATAATAGAAAATTGCTCTGTGGAAACAATGCCCATGGCCTCAATGATGTACTTACAGGCATTGTACGGTACACTGGTAGATTTCGGCCACTAAATCATCAGCATACTGGAAATATAAACAAATCTGTGTCCTGCATTTTGTTGGCATTTAACGCCGACTGTTTAGCCATTTCGGAAATCACAGTGTAAAATCTACCGACAGTGAGTGCCAATGCCGGGAAAAGGGCATTATTTTTGTAAATGTCCTGCACGTTACGCTGTGCCAATATATCAAATTAAGGAATGGAAAAAGAATGGGATATTTATCGAAGCTCTTGAAGCGCTTCCTGAGGCTTTTGCTGATATTAATAGTGAAGTTCAAAACAGACTTTAGGAAGACTATTTATTGGGTTGTGCTCAGCCGGGTTAACTACTTGCTGACTTTTTAAATATAGTCTATAATTTTACAGGTGTGGTCGATTATATGACATCCAAAGTGATGGTTCTTAGGCTATGATCCTGTAAATTGATGCTTGGTCATCTGGCTTCCTTGAAAGATGAAGTCACATCAAAACACGACTATTGGACCTCACCATGTCTGACTCAAAAAGGCATTCTAGACTCTTGGCCACAATTTGCGACGTGATGGCTCTAGCTCAACACAATGTTCAAAAAGAGATCTGCTTATTACGATTATCATGTCAAATCACGTATAGAAATACATGACAAAAACAACTAGTCAGTACAGTACATCATTTAAAATTGATTACGCAATATCTGTCAGTGATGATGTCACCATCTTATTTGGTTGGCCAGCTAGCTAGCGTGTGAGAAAAGCCAAATCTTATTATAGTGCATTACAAGAATTAACAGTCATGATAGTCCTGTCGTATTGATCATCCAGTTTCGACTGCCAAACAGTACATCGACTCTAACTCTAACTCTAACGCTTGTTATAACCCAACAATACGTGGCTAGCAGATCAGCTTGCAAAACAGCCTTAGCAGTTAGCAACGACACTAAATCCTTCCCTCGTTACTTACCTAGATTTCCCGACACCACTTTCACCAATGATTAGTATTTTCAACGTCGTCAGAATGTCCTCTTCCATTGCCCCCAATAGGCAAACTGTCGGTCTATACAGAACAACACAAACGACCGTCTAAACAACGTTTCCGAACAGCTAGCATTCCTGTTTACTGCTTATGGTGGGCTGAGTTTGGCAGCATTTGTAGTCCAACCGTTTCTGGTTGACGTCATTGAGCTTCCGGTTACTCTGTTTACTCATTGTATTTTGTTTTATAAAGACATATACTATATATATATATATATATATATATATATATATATATATATATATATATATATATATATATATATATATATATATATATATATATATATATATATATATATATACACACACACACACACACACACACACTGTACAGTATACAGTATTACTTTTCCCTGATGCTTGGGATAAAGTAACAAAAGAACATCAACAGTGTTTTGCAGGTTTATTTAATAAATAAGTCATTACAGCATTGGGAGAGAACATGGCGATTGAAATAAAAGGCACTTTTCAAACAATACTGTAAAGGCGTGTATGTGGTGCTTCTGAGGCAATTAAGGTGAATGATGCTAAAATACTTTTGCAAAACAAAAACAGAGTACGACTGAGAATCAACTTCCCAACATTGCGTGCGTGGCAAAAAAAAAAAAAAAAAAAAGATAGGACCTGAGCATAAATAAGCCATTCTTATTGGTAAATTAGATGTATTAAAATTGTTGTCTTTTATAAAAGAAAAGAAATCATTTGACTCAACATGGCCATCATGTTATATTTATACAAGTGGTATACAGTCCATTTGTGATATTTTTGTGCATATCAACTGCACAAAAGACAGTTGATATTAAACGTTGCTATTGTGGTGTAATTCCTGCAAAGTATTAAAAACTCATGAGTGCAATACAACTTCATTATTTCTGATCTGCAGTCCAAACTACATTTACAAATATACCTTGACCTTTGCAGCATGAAAACCTTATCAAAAAGCTAAAGAAATAAATCGCTATTGCATTTGTTTGTCAAGATATACACATAACGTGGGATGCTGCTATGGCTGATGATTCATGTAAATATCAAAACACCTCTGGTCTTGTCACATAAGAAAGACACCACAGACGAACAGTCAGTGCAGAAAGACACACGAGGGGGTGGAGAACAAGCTGGGAGATTAGCACAAATTGCACAATATTTATGAAACTGAACATTTCTAAGGCATAAATTACTATTCATGACATTCACCTTCAGCTGGTAAAACAAGTGAAATGATATGCCCGCACCAGACCTTTGGCAGGATGGAAAAACAACTTAAAATTCATAAAATGTCAAGAAATATGAATTTGAAAAGTATATACACATAATGTACATCTAAAATACAACAAAAGCATATAAATATGTGTTAGTAAAAATACAGACGCATGTGCAAGGTAATGACGAAGCGACAATGGGAAACAACATAATCCTCCTCAGAAGCCAACTCTTCAGCAAATTTTGAAGGTGTCAAAATCTTGTTCATCATTTGCCCTCATATTTGGGATTGACCACAGTCGTAACAGCACTTTTGTAGATAGGATTTTCACCCTGGAAATTAAACAAAAGAGTCTTATAATTCATTCTAATAATACAAATCATATTTTTATAGTAAATTCCTAATCACACAATGTACTTGGTTACCATTCTTTTTAGTAGTAATTTAGAGCGCACTCAAACAAAATCACGGCATGCCTTTGAGATTGTTGACACCTCTTTAAACATACTTACCAGAAATCGTCTTTTTGTAATTGTAGTCAGAATTGACACTCGATCCTCATATCGTGCATATCACCGCACACTCATGCACTTGCTTTGTCACTATTATATTCCTCCTTCCCATGTAAGCTCATGTATTATTTACAGTTTTGCAAACAGAGAGACAAAAGAAGATACTGAGAGACAGTGTACACACAAACGACCCATGCAGGAAAATTAAAGTGGAAATGTGGAAGAATACGAACTTAAAGGACAGCAGCTCTACGTCCATAGTTTGGATTCTGGAACTGATTGATAGGACTCTTGTATATGGGGTTGTCTTGCTACAGACAGAAAATGAGGACACAGAAAGATTTCAAAAGAGAGAAAAAAGAATAGGACTTCTAAACAGACTAAGGAAAGGCAAGAATGAAGACCAAAAAAGACGTGCATAACACAAAAGGGTTCAGAGTGAAAGTGAATACGAATCTCACCACAAGGTAGAGGCAAAGAGACACGAGTCCTAAATTTAAGATTTTATCGACTGTACCACTAGGTGGCGCCTGATTACACCCTATTAGGTCGTGCTGCACTCCTGTCATATTGATGTTGGCCGATGACTGTACAGCAGGCAGGAAGTCGAGAAAGGAGGAGGCGCAGACACTCCCCGGAAAAAGGTTCGGGTATGCTCCGAGTGCATAACATTCCCTAAAAAGTCCATGGAGCCTCCAACATTTTCCGTTTTATTTTGAGTACTGTTCAAAGGCAACATATCGGATCTGTTACTCCAGATGAGACTTTGGAAAAAGAAAGTGAGCAATATTCACAGTCTGCAACACTCATCTGCTGCTCAGAATAACACGTGCTCTTCACAAATAATTTTACTGTTTAGAGGCCAACAGTACATCACAGACTCTCCACATCTGTTTTATTTGTGGATCAATAATGACTCAATGGCCTGTAATATTCACTAAAGCATCCCGTCAATAGCCCACAGAGCCTCACCGTATCCCATTTGGCATTCATTTTCTCCTTCTCAAATTTGGCAAACTCTCTTCTGTCATGGATGATTGTCAGCAGCTTCCAGATGAGCAGCAGAGCTAAACCAATCAAGACAATGCCAGCAACTACACCCACCACAATGGGGATGATGTGAGGACCAGCAGGACAGTCTGAAATGCAGTACATAGCATAAGGTGAGAATGAACTGGAAAGGTATTTTGCAATCCAAATGCAATCCACACTTTTGATTCTCTGTCAAAAAGAAAAAAAAATACACACGACCACATCCTAGCTGATGTTTGGCTTTTATCTTACCCAGAGTTTCAACCACATGGACCTCCTTTTCTGTGTTGTTGTTGACAGCGTAGGTGTAGTAGAACCAGCAGTCGTTGGCATCCCTCTCTTTGCAGTGCATCACGGGGTAAGAGGCGTCATTAGGCTGAGGCAGCTTATCCCTGTCCTTCACTTTGATTAAGTTGAAATAGCTGCAGTCTCGCTCACAGGTTTCCTTCATCTCGCCTGTGCCAAATGCCCGACACTGTACGCACTCCCTGAAGGTGACACACAAGTGATGAGCAATATGGGGACTGTTTGAAATTTTTCAACTTCTTCAAATCATCAGCCACAAAATACTTCAGACTTTGAGATCTCATAGCGCAAAATTAGGCTTGTTGGTGCTTATTCCAGCAGTAGGTAGGTGGAGGACACCCTAAACTGGTTGCCAACCAATTTCAGGGCATACAGTGACCAATAATCATTCACACACCCGATAACACCTAAGGACAATTTAGAGTGTCCGATAAACCTGCCATGCATGTTTTTGGAGAGTGGGAGGAAGCTAGAGTGTCTGCAGAGAACCCACGCAGGCTCAGGGAGAACATGCAAACTCCACAAAGGGAGGCCGGAGCGAGCTGGCTTTAAACTCGGGACTCTGAACTGTGAGACGGGCTAATCTGTAAAAAATACATTTTTGGGTAAATATGTATTTTAAGTAAATACATAAAGTAGATAGATCATTTAGCTTTGGTCATTTGAAAAGTAGCTTGCATGTTGAGAGCCCTATCTATGTAATCATACAAGCCAAATAGATGACGTGTGGGGGGACGAAATGCGTGACTGAAACAAATTAACAAACACATTGGCTATATTGTTTGAACTGTGACACAAAAGAAAACTTTCTGATTACTCAAAAGTGTCGCTCAACTGAAAATGAACAGAATGTTACAAACCACCAAATGATGTCTCTCTATGGCAACAATTTTCAGATGAAGATATGAGTACACCTGTGGTTGTGTGATATTTTAGACATAAGATTTCTGCAGACACCTATTTTATAAAATTTAATGTATTGCTTTGTAATGCCTTTGCAGGAACAGTGCAGGTTTCTCTTCAAATTAAGAGCAAATCAATTGGAAAATGAAGCAATTTATGACTACTAATTTATGACACAAATGCGAATGATCATTAGTGAGTCATTTTTTCCAGCAGATAGCCAGAAATAAAACTGATGCTCATACACAATCTATCGTCGGAATGGAAGACACCAAGAGATATCACTAGAAGTGTAGTTACAATGTTATTAAAAATAAGATACAAGTAGCAGATTTGTTATCATCCGAAACTGGAGTACTTGGCCCAAAAAAAATCCCTCCATGGAGGCCGCATCTTAAAAAAAAGATCGAAAACAACATGCGTATGAAAGAATGTTCTCCAATGACTTTTTTCTGAAACGTTGCACTTACTTATGTTCCGTGCACACTCCTGGACATGTAGGACATGTTTCACAAGTGGGACCCTGGAATTTGGGGTCAGTGCACTTACAAGTGCCACATTCACATGTCCCTCTGCCGTTGCAAATCTGCTTGTTGCTAGCAAGGCATGTGCTGGTATCCAGGGAACAATCACAGGCGCTCCCAGTCCACATGCTGTCACAGATGCACACTCTGCAGTCACAACGTCCATGCCCTAAGGAATAAAACCAACACAAAACAAGATACTTAATATTGTCTCAGAGTGAGTGAATGAAATTTTCTCGAGCGTATGCTCACCTCCGCACAGTTTGTTTTCCGAGCGATCGCAGTTAAAGTTGTCGCATTCGCAATACTGCCCACTATACCGCTCCTCTGGATTGTCTCTCTTCTTGCACTCGCATGTCCCGCACACGCAGTCGCCATTGTTGCTGCAGATGTCCGTGCCGTTGTCTTTGCGGCAGGTGCGATCCATGTCCTCTGTTGCCACATCATTGCTACTGCATTCACATTGTTTGCCGACACGTCCCTCATAACACCTGGGAGGTAGTCGCAAAGGATGAGTGGTTTTATGCATTTGAGAAGTTTTTCTATATGCATACTTACTTGCAGGCTCCACATTCATAGGTCCCATTCCCAAAGTGGCAGGCATCGCTGTTGGCGACGCCTTCTTTACTGCATTCACACTCGCAGATAAAGTGGAGGGTAATCTCCACTTCTTCTGTGAATCCCAGAGGCTTTATCTTGATTGTCTCTGGCTTGCCTTGCTTTGGACAGCCCTTAGATGTCACACTAATGGTAAATGTGACCTTAGAAAAACAACAATTCATTTATGTTACAGGGAGCAGCGCATGGCAGGGCTTCAGTAAACAGTATTTACTTGCTATGGAAAGAACAACTCATTAAAAATAGTTAGAGGTCACATTATTTGTGATAAATCCGGTGGATTATTCTTAAAGTAATAATCATAAACAGGTTCTACATTTTCCAAATTTCATTCCTCACCTCATCGCCAATTGAAATATTGGAGCATTTTCTTCCATTTTCACCCTCAGTAATTAATCCATTCTTACAGCGGGATGTGTAAGCAATGGTTACTCCCTCTGGAAGCTTGCTATTCTCCAAAATGACCTCAGATGAGAGTGACTGTCAAACAAAGAAGAGATAATAACATAGATGTAGATTTTTTCCCCCTGCAATGGAAAGTCATCTGGTCGTTTTGTTTAGACAGTAGGCTGTAAAAATGACTTAGCTAGTATTAGGAGAGTAAGTTAAACATCTTTTTTTTCCAGAATACAATCTTCAATTATTACTTCATATGAACAACAATTTTAATTTACATCTTTGAATGATAGCTTGTGAGAACTTATGCGCTTCTAAAATTTCTAAGTATGCACCACCTAAAGGAGAAGTCAACCCAATGTTTTCTTCAACAGAATATGTTTTATGCGCACACACTAGTCTTAACATAGCATTCTTGTTAATATTACACGTGCTGAATATGGACTACGCAGCAAATTTGATCAGTTTTATTCCATTTCAGAGGCTGGTCAGTTTCCCAGTTGCTGTTGACTAAAAATTACATCAAATTTGCTCAGGGCTAAGGTAACAACAAAAATCATCTTAACTGAATTTGGTCATTAGAAATTCACAAGGTGAGATGTAAATTTAGGAAAACTATTTAAAAAAAAAGTTGACTTTCTGTTTAAATTAAGGCCTTAAATTGGATGATGTTACATTCATACTTTCGGCTGTCATTACATTATACTTACATTATAGGCATCTATAATGAGGTTGATAACATTGCTTGAGTTGGCAGACAGTGTTCCCACCGCAGACTTTGGTATTAGATTTTTCAGCTCCTGGGGACACAATAGAAAGTCACATTTTAGTGTTTGTTTGTAGTGTTTTGTAAATCTGTTAAACTGAGTTTAGTCGCAGGTTTAGGGTACTTTCCAATTTAAAAAAAAAGGTTCAAATAAAGTAATGCTTGAATATTGCAAAGCGTAAACAGCATACCACAATAGTATTTGGAGCAACAAAAAAAAGTATGCAAAGACCAACTTGACATATGGCTCCATTGCTTGGAGCACCACCTAGTGGGTGAATAGTTGATGTAATTTTTGTGCTTAAATACACTTCTTAATTTAGGAGTAAGCAAGCCCTTGTTAAAGACAATATTAACACATGGAGATTTCCAAAATAAAGAAAAGAACTTCACTAAAACCATTATTATCTGTATTAAATGAGAACATAATCAGTCACAACAAAGAATCTATAGTGACTTAGTTTTATTTTGGATGAAATGTCCTCAGTCTGCTCCTTAAAAAGAAAAGGATGACGAAGACGAGGACCAGGAAGTTATTGACCTCATTAGTAACTAACAGCTCTTAAATGGAAATCGCTAGCACGTTAATGCTAAACCAAAAAAAATTTGATTATTTGATGGAATAATTGATAAGATAATCGATTTTAAAAAGAATAGATTGTGGCTTCACTAAAATTTTGTTCATGTAACAAAAAACAATGATTATGCATAGGTATAAAGTAAATGTATTAAGATTATAAATTTCACTAAAAACAATGTCCTGTGAGATGTTAAACAGTATTTCGGAATGAAAGGACGTACAATAATTAAGAAATAAAAAACTAACTTGGTAAACAGGCTGAAACTCCTCTGTGACAGCAAATATGGTTTGAATGTTGTTGTCACTCAGCTTCTGAACCAGGTGAGCAATCGAGGGATAGTCCTGAAATCAAGAAAAGAAAAATAATAATGATAATAATAAGAATAAGAAAAACAATGACAAAACAGACAATTTTTCCAAAATGAAAAAACTTGTATGCTCACATAGTAGTGGCTCATGGTGTACGAATTGTTCTCCAAATGGCATTTTCCATCATTAGGCAGTACAATGCCACCTAGTTTTCCATCTCCAGCAAAGTGGAAGCCAGCGTCAGTGGAAAACACCAGAAGGCGAGTTACATTCCTCCAACCAATCTGCTCCTAAGCACAGGAAAATACATACATTGTCAAATACATTCAGTTTTAATGATACAATCCGCATGAGCCAAAATGACGAAGCTCTCATAAAATAGGCCTGCACATTCAGTAAACAGCTACCAGTAAGATATGTTTTTAGCACATACCCCACACACAGCCACTTGCATGATGGCATCGAAGCCACCCTCAGGAGAGTCCAGGTTTCCGGAAATATGCTGCTGGCCCACCAGAGTATTGAACCGTTTGCCATCACTGGTCAGTTTTAGGACGTTCTTGTAGCTGAATGGGCTGGTGCAGTTCTGGTCACCGGTGCAAGGGTTCAACAATTTTGCCGGGGTGGTACTGATGTATGGCATAACAGTCTTCTCCACGAAAGAACCAAAGCCTATGACAAGCGTTTAAAGTAAACACAGGAATGATATGGTTAATGATGAACCCGAAATTTGGTAAACTGTGAATTAAATTCTGTACCTATCCTGAAGTCAGATGTGATCTTTGACATTTCTAGCATTAAACTGGTTCCCAGGTTTTTTACATTCTCCAGATCGTCTTTCATTGAGTAAGAAAGGTCCATCAAGTAATACAGGTCGATGGGATAATCTTCCGCGCGCTTGAACTTCAGGTTGAAAGACTGGGGCTCACCTATGCACACACAATCACATGTTGTAGTCATAAGTCATAAGACAAATCTGTGTTGTTATTCATTTGACCCACCTTTATTCATTATCATTATTAATTAAATCCAAAAAGTTGGGTTACATTAATAATCCAAAAATGTACAGAAGAACCAATTTATTTTTTTTTTGGAATATTAATTTGACCCAATATTTTGGGGGTTATCCCAAATTATTGTGTCAGTCCCATTTTGACACAGTTTGATTTTTTTTCCTCCATTTGACCCTCTAAAAACGTTTTTAAATTAGCCAAAAAGCTGGGTTGAATCTATAACTCAAACACAATTTAGATAAAACAAAATTAATTAGATCCAAATGAATGCCACAAAATGTTGGGTCAGGGCGTTATGAATCTAATTTGGGTCATTTTTATTTTTGAAATAAGTTCATTTGACGAGACATTTTATTCATTTATCTTAACAAGAAGGGTTAAATGAATGAACCAAACATATCCTGAACAAAAAAGTATTTTGGATTATTATTTATTTTATTTATTTTTTTGCAATATATACATAAAATAAACCAAAATGTTAGGTTAGATGAAAAACTAAAATATGGGGTCAGTCCCTTTTATACAGATTTTCGATCATTTTTCACCCAACTATTTTTATTCATTTGATACAACTTTCTATTCATTTAATCACCCAATTAGGTTAGATAAGGTCTTTTTTTAATGCCCCAAAGGTTTGGTTTTAAAAAAACAAAAACAAACATGAGACATGTTTTGTAAAAAGGGCCCTAATTTTGGATTGTTTTGTCCATTTGACACAACCTTTTGGGTTATTCCCAAAAAGTTGGGTTAAAAGAATAACTAAAAAAGTTGGGCAAGTCTCCTTTGGATCCAAGGCAGGTCATTTTTGACTGTTTTTAGAGGGTTTAAAAACCGGCAGAGAATTTTTTTTAAAAAGATGACAATTTTTCACCTGATCTGAGGGTGAGACTGAGCTTCTGAGGTTGGATCTGGGTGATTTCTTCTGGCTTTAGTTTCTCCGCTCCCTTTTTGCGGTTGGTCACCATTTTGTTCCTGAGGATCCTCTTTTCTCCACGAGGGTTCTCTATCAGCCTATCTCTACAACCTCTGCTCTTTAGAGACTGTAGCTCATCACATCGTGTAGACACAGTCTCACCTTGTTTTAGGAAGTCCTGAAATCACCAGTTATTATAATCAGAAATTAAAAACGCATTCAATTGCTTGTTATATTTGACCTAATGATTTGAAAATCATAAATGTTAGATGTTATGTCCATACTAAAAAATGAAGGCATGAGGTTGTATTACTCTTTTAGAATATGAAAAAAACAAAACAACTATTTGGCAGCAAGCAGCTTGACATAATTTATGATCCAAGTGCTACTTAGGGCATCGATTCCTACCGGGTCTGTGCACCAGCCACATTTTGCTCCAGCCTGGATGCACTCTCCACAATATCTGGCATTTGCACTGATGCACTCATTCCCCTCTGGATGAAAAAGAAAAAGAAAAGAAGAGGATGCAGTGTCAGAGAGTGCAGCTGAGCCCCTGCAAAGTAAGCAGCGCTGTAAATCCCCATGTTTACACATCAGTTCATCTGGAACACTGTGGCTTTATGGTAATTGGAGACAGGATTGGAATATCCAGTCACTATTATTCTCTCCATGATGCTGAGGTGGACCTACAGCGCTAGTCAATGACATCATCAGGATATAGTGGCTACCTCTTTTTCTCGAAAGGATTTAGTCATTACAATGATTAATACAGTTGCATTGCAAGCTTACGTCATTGATACTGAATATACAAGTGACAGTTTAGTCATATTTATATCAATCAGCTGTAAGAGAGATCAAATTTACCTTTTTGAGCATTGCAGAAGACTCCTAACAATGCAGATATCAAAAGCAGCTTCAAGTCCATCTGAAATAATAAGGGAACATGTATTATTCTTTTTTGTGCGTGCTTACTCATAATTTTTTTTACAAAATAAAATAACAGAATCACACAGAGGAGCTAGACTGTAAATGGTTGTGGTTTAACCGGTAGTAGTAAATTATCTTGCATATGTGTGTACGCGCATGTGGGGGTTGCTTGGCTATTCTTAGTCCGTCGCAGGGCAAGAGGCAGCTAATTCAGTTCAGACACACAAACATGTATGGGAATAATCATATGCGCGCACAGACTCACAAACACACAGAGCATGGACTCCAGTCCGCTTTTTCCCACAATTGCTTTTACTGTAAATAGCATACGCTCCCTAGAGTCCTTCGCTCGCAATGCATATTGACCTCTCAGCTGTGTGCAGGTCCTCTGGCCGGCTAAATCGATTCATCCTTTCTTGCTCTTAATATGACCCTCATGACATTGATGAAACAGGACTGCCCTTCACAGCTGAAAAGGGAAGATCTAATCAGGCAAGAGCTTAAACATTTTAACTTTTTTAAAAGAGTGCCATCAAATAATATTTTGTGATCATAAAAGGGAAGATCTAGTCAGGCAAGAGCTTAAACATTTTACCTTTTTTAAAAGAGTGCCATCAATGAATATTTTGTGATCATAGTTTCTGCATATTTGATTAGAAACCTAATTCCACTCCAAGAGGCACGCTTAATAAATAAAAAAAAATCATTCATGTTAACACTGTTAAATAAAGTAAGGAACAGATTCAAAAGTGGTTAAAAACTAAGGATATATCATTTGAAAATTGCCCACATATTTCAGGAAGTATCTGTCAATAAAGCTTGAGTTTTGTTTCTTTCTGGTTTATTTTGCAGAGAAGAATACCAGTAATGGTAAAAATTAAAGTATGGTGATAACTACTGTATAGAACAGAAAATTTGATTTGCAATTTGACAGCAGTTCTGCAGCAATGACGTTTAAAATTTGTGCTTGAGAGATATAGATTTTTTGTTTTTTGTACTTTTTCTGGGCCAATGCTGAAATTTGGCATAAAATAATGCCGGTCACAGATTAACACCATGACAGAAACAGTGCACATTTCTTTTCAAATTTAAAAACAAAGTAATTAGAACATGCATAAGCTTTTTGATCAATTGTGTTATAATGACTCCTTTGCAAAATATTGACTATATTTCATTAAGTCATGTATGCACATTGTCATTTGTGATGCAATTTTCTAGCAGGGGAGCCAGCAGTTAAACAAATGACGTTAGATGATGTTATTTTCTGGCGCTGCCGAACATAATTTTCTTAGCAATACCACAAAAAATGTAATTCCAAAGACTGATTAATCAGACACATATGGCACAGCACTGCCAATCAAAAAAATGTGCACTGGTTTAAAATGTACTTGGTTTAAAAGTATTCCAATGTTACTTTGAAAAACAATTGCAAATCACTGATTTAGAATACTGTCCATGTAAATTTGTTCCACAATAATATGGTTCCAAATATCAAATACACAGATTAGGACTAGGCAATAAATGGAATGAATTTGGAATGAAAATGGTAGTAACGTTTACAGTAGTTGCAAACAACTTAACTCATTCAGTGCCATCCGTTTTTTTGACTCTTTTTTTAACCTACGACGTGAAAATAAATAAGTAAATAAATAAATAAAAAATCTATTATTGAATGCCTGGACTCATGAAAGAGATGTAAAAATACATATTTGGGATTGAATGAGTTAGTCGTGCCATTTACTGTAAACAAGATATGCACAAGTGATGAGATGAAGCTAATTTTACGTTAAAGCTGATTTAAAAACAGTATTCATGACCATTATCCAAATAGCTTCCACAGTATTTATTTTTAATTTTTAATAAGTCAAACCTTTAAATTCATGTGTTGGGTTAATTACTTCATTTAAAAAAAATCGAAATCTTCCAGAAGGACAGATGAAAATTGAGGTTTCATTTTTATGTCCATATTGTCTAGCCCTACTATATACATAACAGTCTGAGGTATGAGGGAGAATTTTAAGTCCGATTTACTTTCTCCAGTAAGTCTTTTCTTGGCTTGCTCTCTGCCTTACTCCAGTTTTCTTTAGAACATTCCTTCGTGCAGCTGCAAAGCTTCAAAGGCCTCTGACACATCACTAGTGTCTGCCTTTGAAGCTGAAGGTGAATCTCAAAAGCGTATATAAAATTGTGTTGTTTTCCTTTATTTTTAAGCTCCTGGAAATCTTACATGGAGAGAAAAGTATCAATTAGAGTTATATAATAGTCTGGATATTCATCCATAGCTCGCCACAAGAATGCAAAGAGTTTAGATAGCCTATGTTGTGATGTCAGATTTTTCTTGGCTAGAATAAGCCACCAAACTTTGTGCGAGGGCCAGATAATGCTTGAAAATAAACCTTGCCATACCAAATACTCTATGGACATGAACACTTCGAAACACTTTTATTTTGAAGTTTTTCCTGGAAGCATGTCCAAACGACAGTGACTATTTCTGCACAATCTTGTTCCTCCCTCCTGGAGTGAGTCGCGAGTTGCAACTCCGGTTGCGAACAGCAGAACATTGTGATGAAATCATACTTAATCGCCAATTTGGGGCACTAAAATATGACTTAATCTCAATGAGTTTTTATTGCAGTGCTCCAGTTTCAAGTGTTTAGCGCAGTGTCAAGCATTAAATAGCCACCAGCTAGCAGCGCTTGGGTGCTCCTGAGAGCAGTCGAATTACGTTTTAATGGCAGTTTAAGAGCCATAAATTGAAACTGCACACTTCATAACATGGTTGCTGTTGCTACTGATCACTATTGAACATGTAGACCAGTGCTTCTCAATTATATTTTGCCAAGCCCCTCCTAGGAAAAGAAAACTTTTCGCCCCCCGCCACCCTTCCACACACACACTCGATGCACTGCCTATAAATAAGATTATTGTTTAAAGAAACCTTATACAGTAAGTATACCTAAACCTGCATCCTTTTAAACATTAACAAAAGAAAAATGCAATATAAATCATCAACAACAGTTGATGATTTCTTACAGTGTTTAAACAGGTTACAGCTTAGTCTAAAACAGAACCAAATAAACAAGTGCATTAAAGTGCCTGACACTAAAGAGAAAATGATGAAAATTCTTATTTTATCTCAAACAAACTTTACGTGGCATATATACACACACACACATATGTATATATATATATATATATATATATATATATATATATATATATATATATATATATATATATATATATATATACGAACGCAAGCTTGTTGTTTTTTTGTTTGTTTTTTTGCAGTCTTCTCAATTAAAAAAAAAAAAAAAAGTGAAAACTGGAACATTTTATACTGGGCATTGTTTTCCCAATTTTGCCCAAATCTCATTTTAGCTCGTTCTCATGGACTCAGTCTCATGGGATTTATGTCTCATCCCATCCCGACAATTTATCTCATGCTGTAATACGACACACACACACACATGCACCCCCCAGTGACTGGTATCGGAGGCTAATCTGGTTGCTGTAGACAAACCGTCGACGTGTATGTGTCTTTATAATCAGACGTCGGTGCGCACAGTCACACTGCAGGCACTGAGGGAATGCATCACTTAACACCCCACGTTGAACGTCAGCACTTCCTTTACCGCACTGTAAGGGAATGCAGTCTTTTATGGAGCCTCTATGAATAGCCAAAGACTGCCAGTGGTCCAAAACGCTAGTAATAAGTTGTTACATCAAACTCTAATTAAAGAGTCCTGCCTGCAGTATTGCATTTGGAAAGCTCATGGAAATTCTCATAGCAATGACTTTCAGGAGTTTGACGTTTACAATCTGGCTTATGTTTTTACACATATGTAAATTAGATTTCTCATTTTATTTTTCTTTTGAAGTGAAATACTCCAAAATGGAATGTGAAGAATGTGGAAGAGTGTAATAGAATTTCCAATGTGGAGAAATAGCTACTGGAGAAAAAAAAAAAGGTTGTCCTTTGCTAGATTTGTTTTTAGGAGCAAAGCAGAAAGTCAATTGTAACTGGGTTACACTGACAATAACAAAACTGAAAAATACAAAAGAGTACAGTGTCTACTCTTTATTGTATTGTTTTTAAACTGTCTTGGTTATTGTATGTCTACATTGTACTCCCATTGACAGCACTTTCTATGCAATGGTGGTTGTTTTAAAATTCTCTGTAAATTAAGCTGAGTGGAGTTGAGTTCAGTAACAAATCTGCCCATGGAGATATCCATGCGTCAGGTGATTAAATCGGCCAATTATGGCCCTTCAAACGTCCAAACAATTGGTCATATGTTGGTCAATTTTCACCAGTTATTTTAACTCTTTACTAGGGCTGTGAATTTTTTTTTTTTTTTTATTATTCTATTGATAATTCCATAGCTTATTCAAATAATTGGACATAATTTTTATTTAACATGAACATTTATTACAAACCAAATTTCCTTATTGGTATTTATTTGGTATTATTAATTGATTAAGAAACAATTAATGCTGCACTCAACAACATTTTATAAACGGTTTCAGGATCAGTGCAGTTATTTTTTTTCTGAATTAAAAACAGATGTTTGCAAATGTTTTCTTTAAAAAGCATAAACTTAGATTTGGTGATACCTGCAGAAACCCAGTTAAAACCTCATTCACCTCCTTTGAAGAACCACTGCAATTACTATGTGAAAATTTGTCCAAAACTCAAATGACGCTTGCATGTTGCCTCTTTCGGAATGACAAAGAAAAATCCAAAATGTAACTTCAAATCTAAGCATAGGAGTCCTTCACCACACCCAAGTTCTTATTAGATCCTTTTTTTAACAATTCTAATTATATATAGCCTGTTAAAATACAAGCACATTTAAAACATGGATGCGTTCAGATGTTTGAACCAAGAGAATGTTCGCCATTTTTAAAGCTCCCAGCCACTATAACAAACATTCAAAAATGAGTGACAAATTTACAAAATCACATTTCTCAGATGCAAAAGATTCACATTGTTAGATATGAGAGTGAAGCAAAGTGGCAAATTCAGATCATATTTGCCAAGGTAATGACATATTGTAATTCAGCCAAAGGAAGACTAACGTTTAACATTCTACTGGACTAAAACAGCCTTTAACATGTACTTTTAAGACGAAGCGGGATGTTCGTGAAGAAGAAAGCGCAAAGTCAGCAGAGGCAAGCTAAAAGTCTGTGGGATCCTTTCTTTTGGCATGGAATCAGCGTCTTTGCCTCAGAGGGAATATGCGCCGCCTTTTCCTGTTTTTCCTTCTTTTCCATTCCTCCTTAGCATGTCAGGGGAAGAACAGATACTCTAAGTGCAGGAAAGCCCTGACTTTTTCTTAAAAAGAGCACTGTGAGCTTGAGCTGCCAACACGTTGAGGTCCTGAGCTACTTAGCTGGCACTATGGCACTGCTGGTCATTATTCATGGTGAATTTGCTCTCTTAAGTGCTTAAGTTTAAAGAGTAAATTCACTAATGTGTAGTCTGATTGTGCATGACTGTTTTTTTTTTTTTTAATTAATTATGCCACTTATTATTCAAAAGCCATTTGTTGGAAGTATACTTTATGGATGCATTGGTCGAAAATGTGCTATCAGAATGGTTGCTGTTTTGTATGAAAATAAACTCTCATACACCAAAACAGAGCAGCAAAAACAGTAACATACTTTGAGGGTTTCCATCATGCTTTCAGTCTCTCCAGAGTTGTCTCTGGCATATTTTGGGCATTCCACACTCCCCCTCTTCTTTCCTTTCTCTCCCGCTTTACCAGCATCGCAATCCACCGCTCACTTGTCCAATATGAGCCAAACCAAACCAAAACAGTGATGAGGGGGAAAATGTTGGCACGTTGACGTTACAAGGCTTCCGACGGAGCTGAAACAACCTCTACTGGTGTCTCTGTCCATCCCCCATCCCCCATTTGTTATCATCAGAAGGATCCTCTCATGGAGGACAAAAGCAATGAATCAGCTTGTCCTTTGAGACCATGAAAGAGAATTTGTTTCTCAATGTGTCCTCACTCGCTGGCCCCCCTAGCTCATAAAAAGAGGCCCTGTGTGATAAGTAATACTAATGATGCAGATGTTGGTGCCTTTAATCTTGAGGTGCTTCTTTTTTTTCTAGCACATTGAAATGAGCAATTGCGTCACAGCGGATACAAAACGCATTAACAGCCATAGGCAAAATGATTGAAGGCTAGCCTGAAGTGCTACCAGGTTACATGTACAGTAATTTTTTCTAAGGAAATGTGTGATGAAAAAGTGGGGAAATATCTGCAACTGGGCTAGAAATTGTGAACCAGAGGAAGGCATGTCATTCAATTAGTCTTGCCTCCTCGGTCGGTGAGTCCTTTCTATTAAATTTTGAAATTAACATAAATTTCCAGTAATAAGTTTTAGTTATAAAAGAAAACTCGGAAACTAGACTTGAAAAGTAGTCACCTTGGTCATAACCTTACATGAAAATAGCTATGAAGTGCATATCCCTATGTGACTAAGGTGACTACTTTCTGAGTCTAGTTTTTAAGTGTAGGTTGCAGTCTAGTTTCATGAAGGTCCAGTTTTGTTGTCGTTTTTTTTAGATATTACAACACTAACATAATATTTTCTAGAGATATCTGTTTATTTAAGATTTGAATAAAAAGGAATGCCTGGTGGAAACTAATTTGTTCCTTGATGTATTATTAGTTCCCATGCTGTTGCTATGCCCCTTTAGTGTGCTTTTTATGTGATATAAGATTGATGTCTGAAAGTATTTAAGCTCTAGGTTTTCAGTGACATGTTGACAGAACATTTAGCTGTCCCAAGCAACAAAGTTGTCTTTCTTCCGGTGCTAGTTTTTAAGGTCCATTATTACAGGTTTAGATTTCCAGGTCTGGTGTTTCAGGTCTACAGTAGTTATGTTCTTTTATTTTGAATATAAACACATTTATTTATCCAATTCCGTGTCCTGTCTGCTTCTGAATACAAATCATGCTCCCCTCAAGACAACCAGCTTGTTATTTTTCCATATTTTAAGATACTTGTCAGCAGGGAGTTGAGAGAGTCACATTGGAAGCATGCGTCATAATTTTACTTGCGCGTAAGCTGTTTTCAACAATAACATTGTAATGCAGGGTTTGTTTTCATTTAAAGAGCTGTAAAAATGTGTTGTTCCTTTTATAGTTTATTTTGAGCTGCAGCAGATAGTTAGTTAGATAGATAGTTAGTTGGATTAGTCACAAAAAAGTATATAATTTCAACATTTTACAGAATTTACCTCAGCTACTGCTCAAAGCAGTCCATTTGATCACAAAATAAGACTTTTGCTGAATGTCAGTGAGTAGCATCAAGACCTTGTTGCTGATTTTTAAAGTTCAGCTCTGCATTTTACACAAAACACTCAGCCACTTAAGGTGGCCTGAAGCCAAACAACATTCCGCTTGTATGTGACAAAAGTCTAAAGATACACTCCCATGCAGGCATACGGACTTGAAATGCATTACTTTTTACGATAAGGCAATCTTCTTGTCTTGGGTTCTTTTCAACAGTCGATACTTGCTGATATTAAATAAAGCTGACACTAAAGGCTATTTGTTCACAAGTTCGACAAAAACAATTGAGGCTTGTGTGCAGCCTTGGGATCATGGCCAAGTCCATATCACTATTCACAGCTACATCCCAAGGATGAAAATAGCTGTGCCGTGCGGGAAAGATATTTTTGACTCATCCTTCCCACCTGGCATCTGCAATCACTCCAAAAGGTAGAGCATCACACACGATACTCCACTGCACCCAGGCTTCACCCAAAGAACATGCATGAACATATTTTAAAGGGGTTACATAAGCACACTCTCAAATGTGGTTAGATCTATTTTAATTTTGGAATAAAGGGCACAAAAACCCAAATAAATTCATGAAATAGTCAAGAAGAACATCAGGCAGCTATAAAATTAAGAATGCGTGCATTACTAAGTACTGCAGCACTAATTCATTGCATCGGATTTTTTTTTTTAAGCATGTAATTTTAATGGACAATAGTTTGTCTTTGCGTGCCCTGCAATTGGCTGGGCAACCAGTACAGGGTACTGTCCGAAGATGGCTGGGATAGGCACAAGAAAGCCAGTGACCCAAGTGAGGATAAGCAGCTAGAGAAAATGGATGGATGGATGTTTACTGAAGGCAGAGGTGAGCAGAAGCGTAACCTTTATTCCTCACCAGCAGCCACCAAGGAATGGGCACAAGGTGAACATTTCTAGTTAGCCCTTTTACAGCTAAGTCATTTCCAGCAGATAACAACTACATATCAAAGTGAGGAAAACATGGTTGTTGTGAAGATGTTTGGGTTGATTTCTGTCCTCATCTGCCTCAAATGTGCTGCTTTGGCGAGCTTACACTCCAAGCTGTCATCACGAGAGTCTGACTATGGAAGATTTACAGCAGAACAGCTCTGCTATCATGAAGAAAAGATAAGTTCTAGATAGGTTCCTGTGCATGTTCCTGCCACCTGGCAAGTGAGTGCCCTGAGCTTCTGCAGTCAAAGGCCAATTGTGAGCCCATAGCTTAACAAGGAGGAGTCTCTAAACACTAAAACCTCCACAAACCACACTGTCTTTGTTAAGCTGGCGCTTCCTCTGCTGAAATACAGGAAATTCTACTAAATCACACAGGAAGCCTGTATTATGTTGCCGGAGAAGCAGCAACGGCTGACCCCCACAGCCACCCTTCCCCCGAAACGGCATGATTACATGACATGCTATATGTTTAATGCATAGAAGAGAATGAGGGAGAAGCCTAAGAAATTGTTTTTACAGTTTTAAATGCAGTTAAAAAAAAAAAAAGTGATCCTTCCACACAGATAGGTATTTATTTTCTGGGCTTCTGGACAAGAATTGCACCTCCTTCCTGAGAGAAAAACCATTGAGATAAAAAAATGACGGCATGTCTACGGCGTCAGACAAAAACAGCTGTGAAGTATTAATCGACAGACCTTGCCAGATTTAGACCTTTTCACCAGAGCTACTGGTCCCAGCAGCCTTTGCACTGCTTCTGTTGGGATACTAACTTTATCTACTCTAAATAGCTGTACAGTATACGCGTGTGTATTTTAAATGGAATCTAACGCATGCTGAGCACAAACAGACACTGTACAAGACACAAGCTAACCGACAGTAGCCAAGACGTCATAAAGACCTACTACAGTACTGCGCAAAGTGTGCGCGTGCTCTGTTTGCCTTAATACAAGCAGCACTGTCAAAGTTTAGTGTTAATTCTTATCTGAAGAGATCCAGCTGTGGCCACCTTTGCATGAATGTGCAGAACCTGCCAAAGTAATGACAAACAGATGTATTTCAGTATGCCCCTGGTTTGACACGAAAACGAGAAGGCCTCTATTTCCGCTACCACTAGACAGTGAGAATTCATGTCAAGTTTAATTATTAGGTTTTATCGGTAGGTAAAAGACTTACCACTGATCTATGAAATGTGCTAGTGTGTATCTAATTGTAACTCAATGGGCATTGCCGAAAGTTGAGTGTCAAAAAGATCCATTCACAAAGATAGAGGACACTGTTGGCATTGTTTAGGTCACTTCTTCCAGCCAACATATGAAAATAACAATGCCTCTCTTTTCCCTCGAAACATCATGTTTCTATGACAAATTTAACAAGAGGGTTTACTTCAATGGCTCTAGAAGGAATGCAGTTGAGTGAAGTCATAACCTATATTCAAACAGTTTAGTTTTTATTAATTTTTCAGTCAGAACACATATAATAATGTTTTTTGACATGTTTGTTTCATCATCAGATGTATTATTAAATGATACAGTAAAATACATTTGTTTCAATATGCTTTAGCTCAGGCAGGAAGAAAAAAGTCGACCAAGTCGGGTCAGTCACTTTTAAAAATAGGTTGACAAATAATATCTGCCTTGAAGCTCCTTGAACTAAGCTTGTTTCACCGTTTACTACATTGACCTCTCTTCCAGATGTACACAGGTTTGCAATGGAGGCAAGGGAGAAAGATGTCCCTTAAAAACAGGGGATAAAACAATTGGGATTATTTCCATCCTCTTAAAAATTGGTGGAAAAGGTATACCACACATATGCAAAAAAGATCTTGACATACATTGCTTGTCTTAGCTTGGCCACCTAGTGGCCAAAAGGCTGATGCTATTTGTGTGCTTTAGTAGTTAGCAAGTTTTTAGCAAGTTTTCATTAAAGACAGTATTGGAAAATGGAGATTCCGTTAAAAAAAGGAAAGAACTTCCCAAAAAATATTAGGGCTTTATTAGCCAAGAAGATAATCTGTCACTACAAAAAAATTAATGACTCAGTTTCAGGGGTTGAAATTTTAGCCAGTAGGGAAACGTCAAGCATGAAACGTGCTCGGTCCACTTGTCAAGATAAATAAGACGAAGAAGAAAAAAGAAAGTTCGTCACCTCATAGTAACTAACAGGCAACATTAGTTTTAAGTTTACTCATGTAATAATGTTGAAGCATCACCTATACGGGATTTTAACGCTTGTGCAGCATTTTAATAATTTTGGGTCATTATTTTTCACATCATTCTCACAGCTAAAAGGGATGAAAGGGGTCAAAGCAATGTAGGTATATAAGGTATTTGTGAACTAAATGGTAGTTGAGGTTGACAAATTTGTTGTCAAATTCTGGTATTTTCCATGTTACCCTGTATAGCATGCACCAATACTGTGACAACAATGTCAAAACTATAGCAAAACAGAATGAATCTAATCTCTTGTAAACACTATAGTTAGTTCTATATTTGTTACGTGTTTAGTGTGTTTCAGATTTCCCACATTGTGAGCAGTCAGTGAATGCCTCGCCAGTGAAACGTTGAATGTGCTGCTTTTTAAATTGGAAATAATGCCGTAACAATTTCAGCAAACACGAGCTGTTGTTAGCTGCAACAGGCACGATGCTAACAGCGATCTGACGTCCGACTCCTCGTGATCACCCCATTATAAAGGATGACGGTAATTAATGGAAGTAAGAATATATAAAAATGCACATCTGTGCATCAAAACTCGGCTCATGTGGCTGACAGATCAATCTGTCGAAACCTATACTTTTGGCTTCATTTTGGGGGAAAAAAAGTCCATCTCATATTTGTTGATTTACTGTAAAACTGCAGAATCATTTCTTCAAGTGTCAACAAAATCAGAATATTGGTAACTTTTGCCAACGCTCTTTTCTGGTTTCTATTTTTGTTAGTTTAAAGTTGCTTAAAGATAGGAAAGATCTAATATGACATGCCTAAAAGGTTATAATGGCTTCTTCTTTACAAACGTCAGAAATGATGGATGCGTTATGTCGTACCCTTATTACTTTATGGTGCTAACACTCTTAGACAATCTCTATTTATTAATAAAATGTGAGTCTTGAAAACTAAATAAACATTCCGCTTCCCTCTTGCAAACCAGTCAGTCTGTGACAATAAACAAATTCTGATACTATTTTTTTCCTACCAACATAACACATTTAGCTTTGTTTTCACAGGAGACCCTTGCAAGCAGGTCAGCTTTCACTACTCCTTGGTGGGTCTTGAAGGCTGTTTTTAGAAGCAGGCGCCACCACCCAAAAGACTAAATGTGGCTGGTAAAAAATACGGAGAAGCCTAAAGTGTTGGTTAAATGGAGCTCGAGAGGAGGCGCGTGAAACCAATACCAAAGACACACCCCGCAATCTAACTGCAAAAGTACTTTAAGATGAATGGACTGGAAGCTATGACACATCACTAAAATCTTGAGCCAATCCTTTCTTCTTGATTTTGCATTTCCGTATGGCTTGAAAGTGTAAAGAAGGCTGTGCTTGTTGGTCAAGCATGTGATTCACTCTAATGCATAACTGTTCTCCTGGGATTATCAGTCGGAGACTAGCTTTCACTTCAGTAGTAGTAGACAGGGGTGTCGTACGCATTCGGCACTTCTGCTGCAGATAAAAGAAACGGCCACATTCATCTCATGGGTACAAGTTCACGCATTAGGTGAATGCCACACACGAGAGCTGTCACATGTCCGCAAGAAGAGGGTGGGTGTGGCTTTGTGTGTGTAGGCCTCGTAAATCAGGTTGGAGTCTGGAACCCGTCATGGCAGCTGTTCCCTGGGAACTTGAGGTCACATCCATTTAGCTGACGGCATAACCTTCTTTTACGCTGGACACATCCCCTTATGTCCTATCCTCTCCCTCAATTAACCTTCCTTACTGTCACTCCGCACTCACACATTTGTCATTCTTCCATTCCCAGACGTTCTCTCTGCCCTTCCTCTCACATCCCGCCTCCATTTCCTTGATTAAACTGGCTGCGTAGTCAGCGACTGTTTATAAGGCCTTCATCCTCCGGTTCTCCTTCATGCGGAGAGCCAATGAATGTGCAGTCTGTCATTAAGCAGGAAGGTCTGGTTATTGTCCAGAATATCCCTCTCAGATATGTAAACAAGCAGAAGCAAGACAATAATAGTACACCACATATCACCTCAATTGTAATGATATGATCTATTTCATCTGCTTTTGGATGGGGTAGCCTCTCCCTGCTGTGAAGTGACCCCTATATTTATAACATTTAAAATAGTGATGAACAAACGAAGCTTCATGAAGCACTTGTGATTTTTTTGTACTCCTCTAGATGGCACTCTTGGTTCAAAGAAGCATGTTTAATATAATATATTTCCACTGCACTAATGTCAATGTTTAAACCAAGAGAACCATCTAGAGGAGTAAAACAATAATACAGGTGCTTCATGAAGATTCATTTCCCCAACACTACACTTTCATTTATGAGCATCCACAAGTGCAGCACTCAACTGTTGCATCTCCACTGATTGGTTGGCTATTTTACAGTTAAAATCCTGTTGATTCGAAACAAACAAAAAAAACAAGATGAAATTCTTTGTATTGTTCACTTTTAACACTGTATAAACAGTATTATGGCAATATGAAAATCCAGTGTTAACGTAACACGAGTAAAATAAAAATAAGGTATATGAGATTTGTCTCCTCATAAACCGAGATTATAGGAGGGGGAAGTTTGGTTGTTTACCTTTGCGCTGAAGTGGTATTTCCGAATATAACGGTCCTCTCCAAAGATGATCCGCCTCAGCAGCGGCGGTGTTACTCACCGCCCCCGCTGGCACCGGACCTTTCCTCCACCAAAACAAAGAACAAAAAATTTTTCAAAAAAAGAGATGAAAACCGTCACAGCAGATTTGCACTGATTCTTATTCAAACAAGATAAGAGTATTGCCAATTTGAAGGGAAACATAAACTGGAGAAAAAAAATATTCCGGGACTGCCAGCTTTTTCGTAATGCAACAAGCAGCGAGGCTGACACGAAGCGCTCCTCTCTCCAGTCCAAAACCACACTGCTCTTGGAATGACAGACGTGAATCGACAATGTTTTAAGATATTCTACTTCCTAATGTACTATCAAAATAAAACTACAAATTGTTGTTTTCAAATAATTATTTTTTTCGTTTTACTTCACCAAAAAAATCAACAAAAAAGTATAAAGATAAAACATTTTAACATTTATAACAATTTTGTTGGTTACATTTTCGATCTTTACATTTTTACATATATTAAGTTTTATTTTTTAATACATGGCCAACAAGACTGATATTCCGGTTTAGACATTTTTTACTTTCAACATCCAGTCGGTGCGCTTCTACGTCAGGCACTACTGAGCGGTTTATCATCATCCATGCATGGAAAGCTTTTGAAATTGATACCCATTGATGCCAAAGGCCCCCGGGATTAAACAATGTGTCATCGCTGACAAGAAAATACAATATCTGTAGTTAACCAATTTAGTCACTGTGTTCGTATTGTATGCTTTATTCACTTATTTTGCAAGAAATAAAGGACAGAAACAGTGGATGCTGAACGATTATTAACTTAAACGTCAGGTTTTATGATCACAGACTGAGCAGCCACAGGGATTAAAAAAAATGGAAAAAAGTTATATTTTGAATGGGAGAGGACAATCATTAGCATGAAATAATATCAGAAAATAATACATTTCATGATGTAGTCCAGTTCAATCGTTTTTTTTTGATTATCAATAAAATGTTAAATGAACAATGCAACAATAATTTTGCATATAGAAAGGCTTTTTTTAATCTAATATATTGGATTTCAAGAATCAGGCCCATTAGTTAGTTTTCTCTTTGTCCTTATATGGAGACAATGGAGACAATTCAGAATACGTACTTGTTTTTTCGTATAGTAAAGACGAGGAGCATGGTTAAACATTAGGATGGAGATCGAGGATGCCAAATGCTCAAATGGCTTTCAATCCATATACATACTCATATATGGAATGATTGTATTGGATAAGTATTGGAAATTTAAAAAGTTAACCAAAATACGTTTCTGTGTGCGGAGGGAACGCATACTGGAAAATGCCAGAGGAAAAACAAAGAAGCAAAAAACAATCAACTCCGGAAGGGTTTTGAATCCTGTTTAGTCTCTAAGGAGTGTTTATCCAGAGATTGCACCCCCTTGAGACATGCAGGAAAAAGGAATCTGCATTAAAGGGTTGGAAATTACAGTTATTATATTATCTCTGCTCTTTGCACCAAAGATTAAGTTTATTTTATTTTTTTTTTTTTGGTAGCACTTTCCCATCAATGAAGATCCAATGTTACAAAGATAAGGTTTCATCCAGAGAACCCGGAATAGAACAGCTATGTCAGGCAACAAACAAATGCCGAATTTCAAATGTTTAGTAAATCAAATCACATCATGCATTTAGAACGCATGGCCAAATCAGAGGGCATAGTCGTTCAGACTCAGCCCCAGGATGTGAAGAAGTGATGCACTATGTGTAACAGGAAGCCAGTCGAATGCTATCAGCATACTACGACAAAAGAGACATTCTGACAAGTCCAAAGTTGTTTATACATCAAAAGCCACAACTAAACATCATATTTTTTGCGAAAATTTTAAACTTGAAAAGTTATACAAATACATCAGGCTTATTCAGTAATTGTACATACCCAAAAAATCAAGTTTAAATGTATAGTCTGGGTTTTTGGTAATACAATGCAACTGAATTCGAGAACTAAACTGAACTGATTTTGGTCAAGAAGAGCATGGAAAATCACTCATCATAATATTTGTCCTAAAATGTATGACATTTAAAATGAACAAAAAAGATACAAGGACGAGCTAATATTTCCCATGATTATACACCACTTATGTAAATCCCCTGGTAACCTTTTGTAGCATAATAAAATAAAGGCCAAGTACTATAATGAGAATACGCAAGAGAAACCAACCAGCAATTGACCTCTATACTCTACCGCCTCTCTGTGGTCATTCTTGGTCAGTGCAGTCAAACAGACAAAACATTCCATAAACAATTGAAAGCAAATGTTTAACAGGCAGTAGAAGTAAAGAAACAGTGCAGGGTAGAATAAAACGCGAGACATTAATATTCTCTTTTGATTGTTCGGTCAAGTCATCAAAATTTACTAATCGTTGTGATAGGATCCATTTCACTAGCGATAATGAACTGCCCTGCACATTCTGGATCACCACTGGCCCGTATTAGTTCAGAACGTTTTAAGAAAGATAAGAAAAAAATATATATGCATTTTTACCATTGGTGTATAAATAAAACATTAGGCAATAAGTGCCTGCCTTGACGTTCATATTATTTCCATTTTGATTACGAGATCATGATCATTGATTGTCTGATCACCTACGAGGATGTAATAATTTTAAATGGGCTGTTTACAAGGAAAGACCAATATACGAGTGTACACATTTGGTACATGTGATAGTTCACACCGAGGCAGTTATAATTGTACTTCCTGTTATTTCTTATTTTATAGTCTATTTGCACCACTTTCGGTACCTTAATTAGATGACTACCGCTAACTTTATGACTGCACCTGTAATCATTCTCCTTTTTCATCACTGTCAAATTATGATTGAAGTAATAATAAACCACGGAGTCTGAAAGGAAAAAAAAAACTACTATATTTCATAACATTCCAAAACAAACCATGTAAAATAAAAAATAAATGAACAAATCTTGAATTTACCATATATATATATATATATATATATATATATATATATATATATATATATATATATATATATATATATATATATATATATATATATATATATATATATACACAACACACACACACACAAAATGAAGCCCAAACTAAAATGATAAACTTTTCCCTCTGTCCGTATGTCTCTAAAACATGTTGTGGTGTATCACAGTGATTTATAATATATCAGCACTTTGAATCATAATGCAAACACTCTTATAAGGCCTTGCTGTTTATTCATATTCTTCTACAACAGCAAATTACAGAAGCAGTATTGAAAATAAAAGAAGTATTTTCTCATTTTATTAAAAAAACACAAAATCGTAATGACAGTACAAACTGGGGCGTTAATATGCCATTGAAATGAAAGGGGGATCTATAATGCTTTTTTTCAATAATGAAAACATCCCAATATTTTACATTTCAGAATTATATCACATAACCTGAAATTATATATAAAAAACATGAAAGATATCATCAGTATGTGTTTCTTTTTCCACTCTATTTTTGCCTTTTTGTCATTTTTCTTTGCAAATATTCGCTTTAAACACATAAGCTTTTCAAATATAATATTTATCAGTGCAACATTGTTTCTTTTGAGTCCACGCTACGGTATTCTTTTCCTCCTACTTGAGCAGCAGATGTTGCTGAAGCTACACTTTTTTTTTTTAAAGAGCTGAAAACATTATGTGTAGCGGCAGAGCAAAGTGTCATGTTCAATCTGAAAGGAACAAGCTGAGAATGTGGTCACCACAGCACAACACACAAATCACACAACTGCAAAAGATGTATGCCTTCCAGTTCTAGCAACTTTTTTTTTTTTTTTTCAATCTTTTGGTGTAAAATTCCCGACTGAGGTCCCTTGAGGGATATTGTGTCCCGATGTTGTAAATGTCCCCCAAAGTTCATTCTCCCATTAAACAAGTCTCTACGGAGTTTCTGGAGATCTCACACCAAACTGTCAGCCTCTTGTTGCTTCACAAGCAAATAGAAAAACAGTCTACTGTGTGTTATTCTTCATGTTGATGTTCTCTATTTCTTCTTGTTACTTGTATAGACCCTTTGGTACAGCCATGAAGGGAGGCCAGGTAACCTGAATTATTCTCCCATTTCACCATTGTTGCATTCTACTGAAAACAGCACTGACATCACATTATTATGGTTGCTAACTGTTTTGTGTGTGTGGTTAAATTAATTACTGTCTAGCACCATTCTTTAGTTAACCTCTTAATAGATTTCTATCAGGAGGGAATCAGTATCAAAGTGCACACAAGCTGCATTGTTCAGATAGCTTTTCCTCAGTGAGCAATCCACAGTGACATTTAAAAGGGAAAAAGCAAAACATGATTGTTGCATTTTTTTTTTTTTTGGTATGTTGGTGCCTCTACCAACAAAACGAGCATGTTGTGAGAGCTTCATGAGAGCAGATGATAATGCGATTTGGTGGATATATATATGTAAAAAAAAAAAAATACGAGCCAGAAGTTCATTGCTTTAGTTTTCAGTGTGCGTTTTGTTGCCTTTTTCTTTTAAACTCATTCATCCATCGGTGATTTTTAATGGAGCGGGTGCTTTTGATGACAATCGGCCTGAATGCATGTTGAAATCGCTTGAACATTGTCACAAAAATGTCAAATGAAACATTAACACTGCACCAACCACAAAACAGTCAGGAGATTGTATTTACACACACATACGCGATTTGAACACAGACACACAATGGAAAAAAAGGCATATTTTTGTTTTCTTATCACTTTCCTTAAAAAAAAAGACAAAATATATTAAAACATATTTACAGCGTGTGATTTTCAGACACAAATAAAGCACAATGATGTGATAGATTGATAGACTAAATACCGTTTTGCAGGTATTTAAATAATCATGTGCCCCTGTTTTCTGCACTTCACCATAAATTAAACCAAGTACAGTAATAATAATAATGGAAAAAAAAAAAAACAACCACCTTGTTCAAAAGAGGAGACCATCCGATATGTACTAAAGGCACTATCAGAACCATAAATTCCCATGGATGTGACTCTCATTTTGGATTGAGGAAAGTTAGAGGGGAGGGGTTCATACAGTATATCAGATTCATGAATTATGAGCACACCCTGTATGCCATAGCGTGGGCAAATCTACAGTTTTGCCGGATATGATTCATTTCAGATTTTCATTTCAAAACTTGAAATTTATCGACATTATGAACTTAAAAAAAAATAGTTCCGGAAAATGATAAATACTCTTAACATTATTATTAAATTGGTCTCAACACCAGCGTCCAATTGTAAAAATGAATGGAAAATCAAAATAGAAAATTAAAATTTCATCTACGTATCTGTACATCTTTTTTTCCTGTATTTATTTTGTACACAGTGTCCCCTACTGGTAGGTTCTTTTACTGCAGCTCCTGAGAAAAGCGTAGATTAGTTCAAACCTCCCGTCGGTTCCTGAATCTGTCCCTCACCCTGAAAGCTGAGGGTAACGGGCGCTCCTTAAAGTCCGTCTTCTCGTATGGAAATACGAGAAGATGTAGCTACAGCGAGTCCTGCGCACACTCTCGAAACTGTGCACGTTACATAGTCACATGAATGTGCTGGTTTGGCTCTCATGCCTCTGAGTATGAGCTCTGTACATTGAGTTTGTCCTTCTTTAACTTGACCCCGTCCACCAGTTCAAAGTTATAATTTTCCAGGGCGGATAAGTTCCTTTCGGACATGCCGCCATGTGAGCAGGCGCAGTAAAGGACAACACCGCAAATGGCGCCCAGGAAAACACCCAGGGCGGACATGGCTATGATGGTGATGAGGATGGGGTCAAGAGTCTTTAACATGTTGCCGGCTCCACTGATCTGGTTGGTCTCCACAAAGTCGGGATATTCCGTGATCTCCTCGACTGGATTGGAAAAAAAAAAGGAAAAATAATGTGAGTTTAGATGGAAGTCATTCCGGAATTGGAGGACATTCTTTTTTATGTCAAATGATGCATGCACAAAATAAAGAAAAAGACACATTGTGTATGTTATAGTTATCTTGAGACAAAGTGGAATTCTTATAAAAGTACTTCCGAAATCTTATTTAAAATATTCAACCATCCCTAAAGTGATTTTCCCTCTCACTTGATGGCCAATTTACATACAGAAAATAACATACAAGTTTCAAATCAGTTTTTCTTCTGAATGATTTCATTGATGTCACCCGTTATTTAAACATTTTGTTTAATCTTGGACGTAATTTGAATTTTAGCAATTAGTCCCATCGAGAGATTAAAAAAAGCACAAAGATCTAATTCATCTCTTTTTGATCTCACCACAATTTTTTGAGAAAGACTCTCAAATTAGTTCATAGCTGGTGTGATTGTGTCAGATCACAATATTCATATACAAAAACAACTATTTTCTTCTTATTTTCTCTAAATTATTTTGTTAAACAGAAGCTGTGTTACTATTTACTCTATTTTCTGCTGTATTTGAGACTAGTCCCATATACTAGTTGCAACCTTTAATTTCAACTACCAGGAGGAATGTTGCTGATTTTTTTAGTTCATGTCCAAATAAATAGAACATGAACGTAAAACATCCATCATGTGCATCGCAGACTTGTTCAAACAAGGGTGTTCTCCAGTAATTTGGCAACGAGCTTTACTATGATTCGCTCATGTTGTTGTTGCTATTGTTAGCAGTGGTTGTGGATGCTTTGCATTTACGAAGTAGGCTAAACTTAAGCTGCTTCTTGTGATATACAAACTCCTTACACAAAATACACTCTACCTTTATCAGAGGTGCCGCCAGGGCATTTTTTTCAAGTTAAGTTTACCACTCATTGGACAAAACACTCTCACATGCTCGTTCATTCTCATGTCTTCCTTCTGTTCCTTATAGTGCCATCCCACCCACAACAGGAGCTAAATACTTTATGTCAAACAGTGTCCCCTTCGGGATGTGATTGAATTTTGTTTTTCAAAGGAAGCTAAATGCATAAAAACGTGTCTAATCATCGTACGCAAAATATAGAGATTAAAAACAAGATTAACACAATTAAAACAATAACTATAATTAATTAATCACAGCTAGCGCATTAATCTGGCACCCTGTGTATTAATTATGCATTTAAGTGATGTCTTTTGACAGACTTTGAGAGCTTATCCTAGGTAATTGTCTTCATTTTTCTTTTCAATGCGTTCAGTTTTTCTTCTTTTCCATGATATTCTTGATTACATTTGAAATAGGCTATGTATGCTTGAGCAAAAACTTTAACATTACAATCATGTTAGTTGCAACCCATTTCTGTGATTAGATTACACAGAAATGAAAACCAGTACAAAAATGAAAAGTTGATGTACTTACTGATTTCATTAAAGTGATCCTCTGGGAGCATCGGTTCAGTGGAGACGTCTGGATCTGTCCAAACAGAGAATTTACTTCAAAGCTTTGTCCAAAAAGGATATTTAGTAAACAATGTGTTTAATTTTGTTCTGTTTTGTGAACTTCACCTTTACAGTCTGTCGCAGTGAGGCCACTGAGAACCTTAATGTCATCTACAGCAATATCTCCCCAGCTCTTTCTCTCTACCAATCCTTCAATCACCACCTAAAACACAGAACACATTCATGATTAATGTGCAATGGAAGAAAAAAAAAATCTCAAAAGAGGATGAGTTTTAATTGACCTGATAGGGCCGGTTTGTACGTGGTAGGAGGACACGGCCCTCCCTCCAGCGGTTACCCTGGTGACCGCTGACAGTCCAGAGCAAGATGTCAGCAGGCCCGTCAGCAGTCTGTTTGCGTTGTTTGATATGCAGCGTACCAATGTGTGACCCAAACATGTGGTACCAGAATGACACACAAAGGTCAGAATCCGGTGAGATGACCTCTGGGCTGACCAGTCGAGCCACTTCTGTCTCTTGTAAACCCGTCGCCAAGGTATAGATAAAATTTCCAGAGCCACCTATTGGATAAAAGAACGTGTTATAAATCTGCAACATTGTGTATAATTTGTCTTTCTGACAGCTTTGGACAATGTCAAATGGTAATACAGTATAGTGTGGTCTATATATACGGCGTGGTCCATTTAAAGAGTAGAGGCCACACCTGTATGATCCATGTTGGGTCCAGTGTTGAGAGTAGGGGTTCCACTAGACTGAATTTGCCACCGAGAACCTGTGTCCTCAGAAGACCACCTGCAGAAGGACGGATCATTCGCCCAGCCGAAGTCACAGGCAAACCAAAGAAAATCTACAAATATATATAAGGGGGAAAAACATTACATCACAGTTAATATACGCTAAGAATATGACAATGGCTCCTTAAACCATTCAATAAGAAGCGAGAACTAACATCCTTTAGGACATGTGGCCTCATCGCCTTGCGATATTTAGCTGTAAACGGTAGAGGGCAGCAAAGGACTATGGTAGTTTGCTTTGAAACACTAAGGCTAAAAAAAAAAAAAAAAAAAAAATGAAGGGACGACCATTAATTCAGGTCAGGCAATTTGAAAGGGAAAAAACAAACAAACAGAACACTTAGGGCACTGTTTTGATAATTAGGGGTGCCAAAATAACAGATTGATTGCGATCAATAAATACAGTCAAATTCAAGCTGTATTTTTTTTTTTTTAATTTCTTGTATTAATCTAATTTTAATCTCTATATTTATGCTTTCTATATGCTGGTTTAATACTTTTTTATGCATTGGACCTCTGGTGCTTGTGCTGGTGGTGGTTGGAAAACAAAGAGCAATCACATTCTGAAGTGTGTTTGGCATGACTTGATAGGGTCTTAGGAGGGCAAGTTCAAGAGCATATGAGAGTTGTTGGTCTGATGAATGGTAAATTTCACTTTTTTTAAAAAAAATGCCCCAATGTCACCTTTGATACAGGAATAATAATGTGCATTTTTTGTAAGAAGGAGCTTGCTTACCAAAGAAGCAACTCAAGTTTAACCTACCAAATAAATGCAAAGCATGCAGCTCTGACTGGAGCCACAGCTAATGTTAGCAAGACGCTAACTTATCGAGCAATAGCAAAACTGTTTGCCTAACTGAACTAGTGAAGAGCCCAAGTTTGAGCAAGTCTGCAACGGGTGTTTTATTTTGATTTTATTTTCTATGTATTTCACTGTCGACGCAAGGAAAACAACACAATTTCTCCAGATTATCAAAATCCAACTGCATCTATTAATGTCAGTTGAAGAAAATAAATGACTGAAGCAACTGATTTCTTGTTACATATCAATCTTTCGATTTGCCACAATAATACAATGTATCAAAAAAGAACTTTGGTTGAGGGTTTTTTCTCAGAAATTTTTAGGTGGGGATTAAAAAGATTTTAGGTGGATTGATCAACTACAGAATTTAAGTCATCTCAATTGTGTTATTCTCTTGACAGCACTATACGTATTAACATATTTCAAGATGTTATTGGCTTTAAAAGTAAAAAGATAATGGACAGTGAAACAGGTCAGAGGAGAAAGAAGGATGTGAAGAGGACAAATGAATTGCTGGCATGCTGTCTATTTGAAAGTTGCATTCAATGGAAGCTACCCACAGAGAATTGTAGATTTTAATGAGAGCTGGGACTTGAGGTTCGATGACAACTATGGTAACAGTGCAGGGACCTCTATCCAACAATGGCATTCTTCATGAACACATGCCACACATTAAAAAAGTGTTCCATAGAGGCCAGAAAATATGTGGGTGTTCTTATTTTGGCCTTTTGTTAAAATTGGATGAAAGAAGATGCCAGGAGATGTTTGACATGTTATTTAAAGTCTTTGCCATGACATAAAATACAAACCCAAACCCAATTAAGTTAGACCATTGTGCAGGTAAAACAGAATAATAATAATAATAAAAGAATAATTTCTGAATACTTTGAAAACTATGCAATTCAAAGTTCAATTGTATTTCAACTAAATATATAATTGCATGTTCACTCTGTCTTGGTTCGAAAAAGTCTCTATCTTTCAATTGGCTGCCTGCAACATGTTACAACAAGTTTGGGACGGCATTTTTTACCACTGCCTTACCTCAACTTTCCTTTTACAGCACACCATAAGCGTGACCCACTAACATTCATCGGTTTAAAGGTTAACATAATGTTTTTCATATTATTGTATCCTGTTTTTATTTGTTGTCAACGCCATGGGAACGGTTATATGTATTTACCAAATAAACAAACAAAAAAATCTGCACATTTACTCTGTTAATGACAGCATTTTTTTTATTTTTCGGGTTGAGCATAGGGTTTTTTCTTCCCTCAACCTAATTATTCAATCCAGAGCAACACACACTGTCTCCGCCCATTCCCATAAAGAAAATAAAACAAAACTGAAATTGACGTCAGTGGCACTCATCGTCAGGGTTCTCGATGATGTGAAAGGAAGTCAACAGCGCTCAAAGTGCTGACATTAATATCTATAATTAGGAATAATGACATATTTTGTGATCATTCGCATTCATGCATGGAAAGGTGTGCAAATTAATTCCTTCCATATTTCTATTTCCACGAAAAAACACAAATATACATATGACTACACTTTGTTGAGTAGCAGCCAAGCCTATTGAACTCAGGGCCAACTGATAATGGCTGAGTAGAGTTTACAGAATGGCCCATTAGTCAAGGTCAGATGGGGGCACAGCCTTTTAGCTAGCAACGAACTCATCAACCTATAGGCGATGTGTATTAGTATGAGTTTGCATCCTCAGTTGGCCACAATTGCATTGTGTTACCCTGTTTCAGGGTTTGTGTGTGTGTGCTAGTGTGTGGTTTGTGCATGTTTGTGCCAGCCCCGGTGATTAGTGATTATGCTGAGGCAGCAGCGGAGCACCCGTGCTAATCATCTTTGCATCACACATCCAGCCTCAGCATGGGCCTCTGAGGGGCTTATCATCAACTTTAATAACACACATACATCAGTGAAGGGAGGACTTCATGAGGCACGATAAAACAGAATGGAAATTAATGCAAAACAAACCATGAGTGGCTAAATATTTACCCATGATGGCACAATATAATCAGCGTAAAATGTGTTCAGTGCTAATTCTTGGAAACCGTAGTAGTATCGAAACTAACCTGGGATGATATCCGATGATGCCGTTGTGGTCTCTGGCATTGTTGTACCACCTGCAACAACACACCACATAAAGTCATGAGTCAGTGTTACAGTGCACTGATGTAACAAGGCCCTCAACACATTGCTGAGACGGTCATGCTCTTCTCTGGAGACTGCGGGTTGATTGGGAGTGCAGGCAGAGCATTACTGGGTTAGCGGGAAATGAGGCCAATAGGCCTGAGTGGTTAAAGGACTTGAGGGAAGGACCAGCAAGGTGAGCGATAAAAGGAATGGAAAGATATGAAGCAGATGCGAGTGCCTTGTTTGGAAAGGAGAAAGGAATTATTCAGGTAGGAATTACAAAAGTGGGTGCTGGTAAATTTCTAACTCGCCAGTGAGCATGGGCGCATGCATGGGACTCAGTTCAATTAAACTGGATGAGAGAAGGAAAAAAGGATTTAAATGAATGATGCAGGATGAGCATATTCCGTTGAAGTGGGGGTTGAGGGAGGGGTCGGGGTGTTAGTTGCAGTCTCATGTGGGCGAAGTTAGCACCTGTGATATCGTAGTCATCACCTGTGCCGCTGTGGCAGTTTGCTTGGTCGTCGTCGCACTCGTCAGGGGAAGTGGACGGAAGAGTCGTGGAAGGGGGAACCGTGGGAGCTGCGGCAAACAAAAGATAGAAAACAGGTTTGATTTCGCGTTTCAAAGGATGCTAATCTTATTTAGCCATTTTCTGCAGTAAACAAATGTAGTCTATAATTAATCATTTGCTAGCAGCACAATTAAAATGTTTTGACGGCTATAGCCGTCAATGGCACTCAGTGAGTTAATTGTATAGCTAAATTTGTTTACATGGACAGTACAAAATATCTTTAAAAACACATTTTGACATTTGCTGTCAATTGAAAATGACATCATGTGGGCTCAGCTTACGAATGTCACATTACCAAACAGATAAAGTATTACTTTTTTACTGCTAAAAATGGCTAAATACAGTAAGTATCCGTTTAGCAATTTTATTTTTTAAACCCTTCAACAGCTTTTGCATTAAAATTATTGAGTACTTTGATTCCACTGGTCATCCCCATTGCATTGGGCTCTATTGAACTATGCCACATAGTGTCACATTGCTAGAATTTTTAAAGGAAAATATTGATCTGATCTGCATTGTATATAAGATTCCATGATAATCATTCCTCTTGTTTCTGAATTACACACTCTCAAAATATTTAGGTAAAAAAAAAAAAAAAAAAAGGAAAAAAAAGGGGGGTGGGAAAGAAAAAGGACAAACTCAGATTTGGGGATGGTTCCATTTTGGCCCCCAAATATGTGAAGCTTATAAAATCTGTCAGTCAGTATACTAAATTGTTGCCAGTTCAACCCATAAAATAAATGCAATAAATGCAACTTTGCACTTTAAAAAGTGTTGGGTTAAAAGTGTCAACACAATATTTTGGTCAATTTGACCCAACCTTTTGTGTTAATTTGAATAAACACTTTTTTTTATGTTGTTTTGTGCAAACAAAGCTCAGAAGGTTGGGTCAAATTAATATAATAATATCAAAATACTGCATCTTTTTTTTTAACCTTTAATTGGGTTCTTTTAACCCAAATGATTTGAGAAGGCAAAATTAATCATTGAATGAAACCTTATTACTCATTTGTTTTCCTCATCATATAAGGACACTGGACATTAAAACAACAATCTATCCATCCATTTTCTTATCTGGGGTCGTATTAAAAATAAATACCCCAAATATGCGTTAAAAGGGGCGCTTTCTTGGTTCTTTTGTATAAAATGAGCCATTTTTGGGGGTTGTTTTATGCAAAACAGCCCAGGAAGTTGGCCCTAATTGACCTAAATATCTGGTGTGTTTTAGACCCATAATTAGGTTATTTTTAACCCAAATATTTTTAAGAGTGTAAAATTTATCTTCAAACAAGAAAACAAGAAGATTTTTGTTGAGGTTTTTTTTTTCCTTGTTACTATTTTGGACACTGCAAATTATATGTGTAAAATATACAACCCTATTTTTGGTCAAAAGTAGATTGACCACTATTTTGGTTAATTGGACCCAACTTTTTCTTCTTTAAAAAAATGGGGTCAGATCGACCCAACTAACAGTTAGACCCATTTGACCCATAAGTAGGTTATTTATGACCTAACTCTTTTTAGGGTGCAACACCTACTTGGACCGAGCTATCAACAATCCCCCTTTTAGCAACCCTTGCATGCATATATAAAATACCTTTGTGGAGGTGTCATTTATAAATAGAGTTAAATCAAAGGCATAATAGGAGCTCAGAGATAGAACAGGGTTTCAGATGGCTCTTGGCAAGGACCCCCAACAACCAAAGCAGCCTGTCACCATGATCCTTTGACACTTGGATGTGGGTAAGACTCCAGATTCTCTCTTCCTTCTCTGCTACACCGCCATCACAGCATGTGTGTGTGTGTACAATGGATACGGTGTAGACACACAAAGTAATGAATAGATCTCACTATTGCAGAGGAAGAAAAGAGGAATAGGAGAGAAGATGGGAAGTGTAGATAAAGACAGACATAGATAAATTGAAGTAAAGTCCCTGCATGTATGTGTAGTCTGTATGCGTGTGTATGTGTGTCCTCTTCTTCAGTTAGATGAAATATGAGGCAGATCAGCCCCTGTCAGATTCAGGGTGGAGAAGGTCAGAAATGGGGTCAGTGCTGCATCAGGGGAGCCTCTCAGTGAAATGAGGATTTAGCCCTTCTGCGTAAGGGTTGTGCACACACAAACACACGCACACATGCACACACTCCGCACCTGTGTCTTTGTGTTATAGTGTGCACGGCTAGTACAACATGTTTGGCCAACACTTTGTGTGTGTGTGAGCGAGTTTTGTGTGTGTTTGGCATTAACACTGAAAACAAGCATTATCATCTGACTAAAGCTGCTGTTGGGAGTCAATGAGGCTTACAACAGAATGGGCTGCCCTGAAATTCAATATGTAAATCCACTTAGGCCTAGCCCGCCGCATTCTTATAGTGCTAAGCTGTTTCAGTGCTATCAATTTGAAGAGTGTCGGAAAAAGAAAATAAAAGTCATTCTACAGATAACAGAAAATGCGTGCGTCCCCTTGGAAAGAACAAAGAACGCACAGGAGCTTGGAAGAGTTTGATGGATGCCAGGCTGCTAAAATCCAGCTGGGCCAGGTGGGCATCTATTTGATCCCTCCCCGAGATGCGACGAGCAACGGGGGCAGCTTTGATGAAACCGGGAGACAAGACAAGTGTCCCTTGTGGGAATAGCGAACAGAAGCTGCACAGCTGTGGGATCAGCATAAGGAGCCTTCATGCACACCTTTAAATAATTGTTGCAAAGACATGAAGCCACTTAGAGTCCTGTCATTACTTAGGATGATGGATGGCTCACCTGTACGTATTCCAACACAGAAATGAAAACATGTACTTGAAAGATGCCGCATAATACACGGGTCACAAGTGCACCGATGGAGTGTAGATGGGAAAGATAAGGTCATGATGAGTGAGAGCATCATTACTGTGAAACCTTAGCACAGCTGGAAATGTCATTAGCATGAGTGGGAAAAGGTTTCGCTGTCAGTGGCACTTTACCGCTATTGGTGGCGATGTCATTACTGCTTGCAGAGAAGTCATCAACGTGACTGATCGTATTGTTTTTGCTTGGATAAAGGTAATTTTCCTAACTTTGAAAGTGCGTCATTTATAGGTGCGGTAATTCATTGCGTTGTTTACCTTCAATATCACAGCCCAGGAGCTCAAGTCGCAGGCCCATTCCGGTCGCCGTCGCCCTATCTGGGTAGATTCGGATGAAGCGGGTCAGTAGGGGTTCCACTGTCCTCAACTCGGGAGTGTCGTAGTTGCTATTCCCTTCAAAAATCTAAAATTAAAAAAAAAATGCAAGAAATAAACACAGGGTGACTGTTGAAGCAGTTTCTGAAGATGACTAGAAAACCCTATACCTAAAACTTTTTTTTTTTTTTTCAAAAATAAGGAAAGGTGGCATTATAACTAAGACAGGAAGAATTTTCACATTGATGTTTACCATGTTTACCACTTTTACCATGTTTAAAAATAACCCAATAATGGGTCATAAAAGGACCAACCCAATTTTTGGGTCAATTTGACCCAGCCTTGTGGGTCCAACCCTATTTTTGAAGTTGTCTTGTACAAAATTGTACAATTTTTGGGACTCATTTATGGTTCGTGTAAAACAACCCAAAAATGTAATGTCAATTTGAACTGGGTTAAAAAGGGACAACTGAAACTAATGGGTTTCTTCATTGAATCCAAAATGTATAAAAAAAAAAAAAAAGGACAAGAGAGGACCAACACAATATTTGGATTAATTTGTCCCAAATTTCTGGTTTGTTGTGTACAAAACAACCTAATTTTTTTTTTTTTTTTGTCATTTGTCATTTTCAAGAACACAATGAAAATTGAAAATATTACGAAGGATAGATATGGGAAATATGGGAAGAAGGAGCATAGTTTTTATCCTAGATTTCAAAGCATTTATTGGTATGTTTTATTTATTTACATTATTTGCTCTGATAATACCAGCAAAACGAGGACTACGTTATACACAGGTACAGGGGAAAAAAAGGGTGATTTTGGGGGTGGGACATTCAACGAAGAATTTGGCTGCCATTAGATTGTGTAAGTATAAAAAGCAGCTTCCAGTGAGTGTATATAATTACTGTCTGCATTATTGGAGTAAAACATTTATTTTTGCAAATACTCAGATCAATATCCAGTGATGCCAGAAAGTAACTTTTTGTTTTCCACAGTATGATGGATCTCCTTTCCTCCCTATGCGCCTCCACTTTCCTCCCCACTCCTTTCAACCTCTCTTCAGGTGACGTTTCTTGCTTCCACTGAAAAAGTTGAACTGTGTGTGGTGCGCAGAATACTAAAACGCAGAGAGCAGTGGGAATAACTCTTGGCGCTGATCCTCAATTGATTCAAGTCATGACAGAAACTTGCTCACATTGACTGTAGGAAGACTTACAAAGCTGGGAAAGTGAGTAGATTGGACTAATGAGGTAAGAAAAAAAATAACCCAATTGGATCCACTACTCCGGTCAATTTGCTGTAGTGCACAAAACAATACAATCGTTGTTTAGTGGGTTATATTATTTTCTGGCTTATTAAATAACTTTTTCAATACCCCCAAAAAACCCAACCCTTATTTTAGTATATACATTTGTTCTTTTTTTTTTTTTTTGCAAAACAAGCCAATTTTATACAGTTGTTTTGTGGGTCATTCATTTTACCCATTTTTTAGAATAAAATGAATGATCCAATCGGTTGGCTCAAATGAATAAACCATATTCTAAAAACAGTTGGGTAAATATATAACCCAATAATGGGTAAAAAAAAAAAAAAAAAAAAAAGAAGATACTTTTTGGGCATTTTTTCTCACAAAACTAGCCAATTTTATTCAGTTGTTTTGCACGTCACTCACTTCATCCAAGTTCTTGAATAAAATGAGTAACCCAATAGGTTGGGTCAAATAAGTAAAAACAGTTGGATAAATAAATAACCCAATTATGGGTAGGAGAAAAAAGGACCAACCCAATATTTGTGTTAATTTGACCCAACCTCTTGTGAAATTTTAATTAAAACAACCCCATTTTCGAGGGTTTTTGAGTGGAAAATTTGTCATCCGACAAAGAGGGTAAAATGAATGACCCACGAAACAACTGAATAAAGGCTGTTGAATCCAAAGTACCCTCCAAATCAGAGTTGTTTTTCTGGATCAACAAGGGAGTGGACCCCACTTGGATCAGTTTCACCCAACTTTGGGGGATATTTTTAAGGTAATTTTGTACCAAATGACCTCAAAATTTGGGTTGTTTTCAGGTCAAATCAACACAAATATTGATTCTGTTTTTTTTTGGCCAAAAATTGGATACATTTTGGCACAGCTGTTATAAGATTGTATCTCCGAGTTCAAACTGGACATTTGAATTATTTTCTAAAACTCGTAAGACAGTACCTTTGGCTTGTTCCCATTGGTGTCCAGAACCATTTTCCATTCCGACCCATTATTGCTGTGGCCAAGGCGGAACTTCTTCATGAAGACCTTGTTCTCACGGTGCTTCCCTCCCTGAATAATCAATCCCTTCACCACTTTCTCCTCGCCCAGGTCCACCTGCAGCCATTCCCTGGTGAAAGGCTGGGGCTGAGGCAGCAGGGTCCAACCCGTCCGGCTCGTGAGCAGACGTGCGTTGTCCGGAACCCAGCTCCGATCGGTGTGGGATGACGCGGTGATTTGGTTGTCGGTGATCAAGCCGGATACCATGCCGAGCATGCCCGAGCATGGGTACTCTACGGGAAGAAAACAAAATGAAAGTGTATATTTTATTTTTCCTGAAGCTTTTAAGAAAACAACCACATATTGCACAGGTTTTTGCACGGTTGATATTCATCCTCAGAGTCATTTGTGAGGACACTTTCCTCTTTGTGATGTTAGTATAATCTCTCCTTCTATTCTCTTCCTGTTCACAGATCCTATGCATACTAATTTTTTTCACCCTGAGGCGCTTGTCTCCAGGCAGCCAATTAAAAGCCTCCCTTCAATTGGCGCTTCCACTCTCGGCGTTCGGGGGCACTATTTCTTTTCATTTCTCAGCTTCCACCTTCCTCAGCAGACCAACGTGTAATCTCGCACAAAAAACACATTGTCTGTTTCATCTGCGGAGGTACTCATCTACCTTCTGCTCCACATCTGCTGGACTTGTATCCACTAATCCTTTCTCATACACATATTTAGACTGTAATGCTTATCTGAACACATGGATTTTTTTTTTTTTAATGCAAACAATTACTTGAACATCCCATTGCCATTTAGTTTCAAAAGTGACATTTTGAAGATTAAATCTTTGTATTTGTGTTCATGGAAAGAACATATGTTATGCTACAATTACACAGATAAAGTATGTAATGCATTCAAGTATTCCACTTGAAGACATCATCAAATATATGGCAAAGCCAGTGCAAAAGAGCTCCTTCATGCAACATGTGACTTAATTTTTTTTCCAATTTACATGACACAAAGAAGAATACAGAGGACTTCATTTAGATGCATGTTGTATAGGGTAATAGAAAACTCCTCTGGCAAATATGCTCCTGACCTCCAACATATCCCCAGATGCTAAGGCAGGGGCCACTCGTAACACTTCTCAGTGACTCCCACAGAGGAATACATCCATACATTATTATATATCTTCTGTGTCAGCAGGAAACAAAGTGTGCACTGTGTTGTAGCGCAACAAAGTAGCATAGCTGCATCTGGGAAAAACGACTTTGAGAACAACGCTTCATTCAGACGCTGCATTCAGCTTTTGCTGGGCATCTATAAGGCAACTCCTATCCAGACCTTGAGAGAATTTTCTGGCTCTGTAATATGTTTGTGGAAATGGTAGCTTCAGAGAGTTTACAATGGAACTCAGCAATGAGCGCTAGAGTCTATCTGCATTAGTTTTTGTTTGCGCATTCTTCGGCTTCTGCAACGGCTTGGATGGACTTCAGCAGTAGTCTCTCTGGTATGATGCTATGTGCAACTGGCACACCAAGAGGAACAAACAGCTCCCCAAGATGGAGATCCAGAGCTTTTTTGAGCTTGGGTGGAGCGTGTGTGGTTTATCAGAGAGGCTATATTTATAAATTGCCATATATATATATATATATATATATAATTTTTTTTAAATGTATTTATTTTTTTCTTCCTCTAGTGTTTGGCTACAAATGTTTGATACTAAATGAAGAATCAATTACTTTAGGTAATATAGTACTAAAGTAGTCAATTATTTTTGTATTTTGGTAAATAATTATTTTAGTTCTTTAGTTCCTAAAGTAATCAATTACTTTAGTCATTAATTACCTAAACTATTTGATTACTTTGGTCATTAAACACCCAAAGCAATTGATTACTTTAGCACTTACCTAAAGTAATTAATTACTTTGGCAATTATAATCGAAGAAAAATGGATTAGCTACTAAACTACTAAAATAATTGATACATTTGGTACTCTGCTAAAGTAATGAATTACATTAGTTCTTAATTCATTTAGTGTAAGCCTCCTTTCGCCAAAAACACACAAAAAATGGAATAAAATATAAACTTTTTAGTATATGTGAAGGTATGTGAGTACCTGGGATTGGATGTCTGGACTCTTAAAAAAACATAAAAATACGTCTTTGGGATTGAATGAGTTAATGACTAGCCCAGACGTTATGATAAGCCAAACCATTTGTCTTGTCTCAAATAAATACCACACACCTGTTTCATATGTACCTCCTATACTTGTCTTAAAAACTACAGATTTACTAACAAGCTCAGTTGACCACAAAACTGTATTTTTAGTTTGTTGAGCAAGCTCTGCTATCAGAAATCGTTAACCTCAAATAGCAGAGTGAGTCATAGAGTTTTCTGCGGGCCGCAAGAGCCTCACAGCTCCTATCCCGCCACATGTGCCATACTGATGCAGAGAAGCTGGCCGTGTCTTCTGAGCACCCAGGGGCGCTGACGTCATTTCAGAGGCCCTGTGGTGACTTTAGTCTTGTGATGTGTTTACTCGCTCTATGCCGTGGTTTGGTTACGTTCCCGAAAAACACACGGTGCAGCTGCAACACTGATATACCCACAATGCACTCTGCAATCATACAAACGGCCGCTCATGTTCCTCAGATCAATATATAGGGAATCCCAAACCTTGCTTTTAAACAAGATACCTGTAACTAAAAACAGGAAAGGAACAAAAGATTGACTCGAGTAAAATGCGTATCGCATATGTACTCAAAGTAACCAACAGATGTGCCGAAGCACATATGACAGTCAGCAAATCAGACATATACGGTAAAGGCCTTCTGCCAATGACATTAAAAAAGGCCAACACATGAAGGGTTTTGCCAGAATCAAAGCTCTGCAAAAGAAAACAGACTGTAGCTAAAGAGGAAGCTGAGACAAGATCAGCAGGGGGGATTGGACCACATAAAGCCCACCCCTCTGTCTGCCAGCTGTTAGCGCCATTTATATTTTATGAAGAACATCTAAACACAAGATAACATGAATAGCTCATCTCCGAACAAGTACCGCTTCCTTCCCACGAAGTACTGTCTCTCAACACCCTTTTGTATCTTTCCAGATTGCAGATAAGAATGCTTGGACCTCGAAATAATCAAGCCATTATATGATTGCACATGAGCACAGCATATTACAAATTGAAACAAACCAGATATTTTACAGGGATAAAAGGAAACTTTTATGTGCACTTAAAATCGAACTCAGATTATGCCCTATGAATAGTATATTCTAAAAAAATGTTGGGTCAAAAAATATTCCAATTATGCGTCAAAAACCAAAAAACTCAAATGTAGAACAACCCTCAACCTAATTTTTGGAGTTACACTGTGCAAAACATCTCAATTTATTGAGGTTATTTTATAGGTTATTCAATTGCTGACTTTCGGTTTAAACGTATAACACAAAAAGTTGGGTTGAAAAAACAACCCAATGTTTTGTAGTATTTTGGACAAAATTATTCGGTTGTTTTGTGAGTCATTCATTTCACCAAACTAATTGGGTGTAATATATAACCCCAAAAGTGGGATAAAATGCACACTCTAAAATTTACTAAGTTTAAAACTAATTCAATTATGTGTCCAAAACTGACTGACCCAATATTTGGGTCGGTTTGGCTCTGTTTTCTGGATTGTTACCCATTTTTGGGGTTTGGTATAAAACAACGCAGAAAATTGACTCAAATTGTTCCAAATAATGTGTGGATCCTTTTTTGACCAATAAACAGGCTATTTTTAACACAACTGTATATTCCACAAAGCAACACACACTTAAATAGTTTTTTTCTGGGCTATTCAACTTTTAGGGAAAATTAATAACCATTACTATTTTGAGTAATGAATAACATAGAATTTTGGGTCTAATGGACCCAAATGAGAGATGGTCATTTTTCACCAATAATTAGGTTATTTTCCACCGAAATATTTTTACAGTTTAAAGGAAAAAGATTGTGTAAGATTCAGACCGTTTTTCAATATGGATAACAGGAGGTGCTGCAGGTGCTTAATTTACCATTGTGTGTAGCTATAACATACATGGCCGCCTCCGGAGAAGTGCCACCCCCCATGTCATAGAATTTAATGATAAATAGACCAATGATTATATTTAAAACATACTGTTGGTCATTAAGAACATATTCATTTGCAAGTTTTTGAAATGTACAATTCTTTAATTTATTCTTTTGAGTAAAAAAAGGTCTACTTCTTACACACTGTCCCTTTAAGTTAATTGAAAACTCAAATGAGGTCAGAAATAACCCAGTTTGGGATAACAATGGTCCAATCCACAGCTTGTAACAATTGGATCTAGTGGTAATGGGTACCATAATTTTGCGGGGTTGGTTAAAAAAAAAGCATTGTTTAATTCAAAACAACGGAGTAAAGTAGGGTCAGTCAAATTGACCAAAGTCGTGGATTTGACCTTTTTGTTTGTTTTTTTTTTCAAATGAGAGTCATTTTTTCTGGGTGAAAATTTTTAGATATAAAATAACATGAACCTCCTGTGCTTATAAAATGAAAACTTGAGGTTGACAAGCTAAATAGAAAAACAAATATCCTGTAAAGGTGGCAAAAAAAGGACAGCAAAATAACCACAACAAAGCTATTTTGTATTTCACATTCTGGGCTGAAGGTGAAGCTTTTGTATGCATGTCGGTCACAAATGGATCGGCACTATACTAACCTGATATCTTACATCCATAAACTTCAAAGCGCAGTGCGATGCCTGTTTCCCAGGTAACAGGACGGATGCGGACGAAGCGTGTCAGAGTAGGTTTGGGCATCATGGTCTTGGCGATGTCTGTTGGGTTAGTGTTACCTTGGAAAACCTGAGAGTCGGAGAAAATGAAGAAAATCTGACTGCTGTTGCTGAAATGAACACCTTGTATATTTTACACAGTTTGATTAATAAAAGAAAATGATAGAGTGGATGCATAGCGGCATGGCTTATTACAAATTTCACAACAACGCCATTTTTATTTAACTGATGTTATCTCAATGATGACTACATAACATCTTACATGACTTCAATTATTCTAACAGATTGAGTTCTGTTTTAAGGTAAAATCCACATGACACCAAGTGACTATAAGGTGTCAGTGTTTTGTTTGCCTGTGTAAAAGACCTGAACTTAGGTGGCTCATAAATAGTTCGCCTGTCTCCTGCGCACCACATGTGGGCTATGGCCTGTGAAACCCGAGGAAGTAGTCTGACAAAATTGACCGAAGATGGCCCTTTTCTGTCCTCTTTTCCCAGATCTGAGGATGTTTTACAGCAGTGTCTTGTTTAAAGGTCAGGAATGTCACAGTTTTGCCCTGGGGTATTCAATGAGTTTACTAGCGACGTTTATGGAGTTTGACCACCCAGCCAAATGACTCCAAACTGTCCTTCAGAGTTCATTCTGCGTAATTGAATATTACTGGTGACCTCCTAAACTCCTGAACTGTGGGTTTATACTGTAGAGTGGGATGTTACCGAGTGTGTGGACACTTATAAAAATACACTAAATCATGGATCATTTTGAATAACATAAAACAGTGGTTTGCAATCTTTTTTCAAGAACTTACCCCTTGTGGAATATTTTTTTCAGCCATGTTCCCCCCAACCAATGTAAAGCAATTAGACAACCATCAATGTGCTGTGCCATGCATGTCTGATTTATTGAACTTTGATATCTATATTTGTAGCGCTATCTATAGGCGTAATGTCATCAGGAAATGAAATTGTCATGCAAGAACTTAAAAAAATAGATCGTGAAACTGTTTTATTTCAGTCGCAACCATCAGAAAATTGCATCACTAATTTCAAAGGAGTCACTATAAGGCAATTTAGCAATACTTTTGATATATTTTTATATATTTAATATTTTTTATGTTCCAATTAACTTGTTCTTAATTTAAAAAGAAAGATGTAACCACTACCTTTTACAAAACATATTTGAATTCATGACGAAAAAGACCTAAAACAGAATGCTGTGCCATCGAACTATGTCTGATTAATTAAACCTCTGTACTATATTTGTTGTGCTATTTCTAGGCATATACTATTTAGCAACTCCAGAACTAAATCGTGAAAAATTGTTTGGAAAGAAAAAAATGCCTGACCAGTGCAGCAGAGTTCTGTGCCATTCAGGTTGGCTTTATTACAAATGAAGCTGAAGATAATCAAGAAATACAAAGACGGATAATCTAGGCTAGGCTGCTCTCACTATGGACTATGATTATAACAAGCTCTCACCACACGCAAAGGTAAATAAATCCTTTCTATATTTTTTTTATTTATGACGTTATTTAATTGTATACATGCATATTATATATAAGTAGCACCCACTATATTATTTTCATACCAATTTCTAATAAGTATGTACATTTTTTAGGTTTCTACCTGGGGTTTTACAAACATTTGCTATTTAACATAGGTTTGGATTGCCCGCCATACGGCAAATTCACATTATGATCCCAACCGCTGAACAGATTAATCTTGTAAACCCGGCGCCCACTGTACTATGAATACAATTTAGCTTTTTTGCCTCATGTTACAATCACTCTGCTCTTAATTTGAAAAGAAACCTGTACTGTCCCTGTTATGGCATTAAAAAGCATTACATTTGATTTGCTGATCCCTGCAGAAATTCTTTTAAAATGTTACATACCAAGTGAAGTGCCTTCACTTGCCCCAAGGGGTACTCATACCACCATTTGAGGACCACTAAAATCATGATGAGACGTCAGGAGTACATGCAGTCGCCCACATAATGCTCACATGGCTCCAAAGGACTCACAACACAGTGACTCACTTACAGTCATGAACCTTCCTAAATGTCATCGGCCTTCCCCTCCGCTTTCTAAAGAGTAAAGTTGCTTTTTCTAGAACACACAACTGCAAACTCAGCAGGCAGTAACCACTGCCCATCCTGGACAGAAGCACTTTAGAGAGGGAGGGAGGGGGATAACATGGTTGAGTCTTACTGTGTGGCACCTTGCGACTAGCACTTTACACACGAGTCAGCGTACTTAAGAGAGGACAAAAAGTGAGCAAACCCAGTGGTCTGTGTGCACAAACATGATGCTTTGGATGCCCCGTTGCTGGTGAGAAAGCGTCGCTTCTACCGTCTTTCAAAAGTATTTACACGTCAAACATGCCTCACTGACCCTGTGGACACCCACTTGGGCGAATGCATCCAGATGGACAAAACCTGCTGTTTGACTGTCTGATCAGCAATCAATGGATACCAAGCTCCGGTCAAGCATACCATTCCTCCTTTCCTTTGGTCATTTTTGCTCGACTGGATCCGCCTCTACCAGCTGCTCAAACATGACATCCTCAACAACCATTCCATTTAAGTGTTGTTTGTTAAGTCTTTTGTCATCGCTGTACCTTTTACAAGCTAACAAGAGCCCAACACAAACAGGGGCAACATTCCTTGGAAAATCTCCCCCGTGGCTACAGTTACTACGAGCTTGCTCAGTAAAAGTTGACCGCTTACACACACGCAGCGGCTACATGACCACACCGAGCAGAGTGCATAATTGTATGTTAGAGCACATATGACAGGGTATTTCCCATTTTGTGGCAACGTGCAATAAACCATAATTCAAATCGGCTGCTCTGTTTGAGTTGGGATATTCCGAGTGTTGCTTGCATCTATGACTTGGCCAATGCAGAGAGTCAAAAATAAAGTTCTTTCATTTAGGGATGGGCGATATCACCCAAAAATAAAATCGCAATTTTCTTAAATCTTCCTGGACGACTTTAACGGAAGGAAACAAAAAATTGTAGTTAAAGGTTTGATTTCGTCAAAATAGTCCTGTGGAAAACATTCTGACAAGAAAAATCAGTTTTAACATAAACTTAATAGTCATAGCTTGTGCATAACTTGCTTAAATGGCTAGTCCTTTTATTTTGCCATTTTTAGCAGTACAATGATAATATTTTGTCTATTATTAATTTGATAGCTAAGTTTTTATTCGTGTACATTTGATCCCTTCAAAAGCACACTGAACACACATGTGTTCAAGCTATTATTGCACTGTTGAAATGATAGCTAACTGGAAAATTCTAGAGGATAAAGAGATCATTAGAAATTCGAGGGAAACCATGTTTACCTTTTGTTTCGAGCCCTCTTTCAGCGTGATCCAATCTTCTCCGTTTGAACTGACATCAACTTTGTAGGACTTGACAAAATAAGTCCTGCGGGTCTCTTGGGAAACTGCACCCTGTGTACCGATGGCTGAGACAAATCGTAAGAACCCGAGGTCCACCTGAGAAGCACGGGATCAGAAAAAAAAGAGCAAATATTTTAATGGGATGATAATCTTATATAACACAGCTAACAACCATTACAAGAATTGCAAGATATTTAAAAAACAGATTTATAGGTCTGGAAAGAAGCAAAAACAATTACAATCAACCCTAACCATGACTGCTACCTGGAATTTAATAACATGCAATGGCAATATCTGTAAATTAATGAAAAAGACTCAAGATGACAATTTCATTTCCTGGTGTACATGCCACAAGCTTTATTGGATAAAAATGTAATCTTTACAGCAACGTGCAATCAGATCAAATTTAAATTCACCTATAAGAAAGCAAGAAATAGAGATTGAATATCAAATATAGTGCCTTTATGAAGTCATCATGAACTGTAACCCACTGGATAGGCTGTTTTATATTTTGAGGGGGACCTGCCGGAGACTAAGAGTGAGAGAGGATGTCTGTTCTTTATACATTTGTCACATGTATACATTTCCAGTACTGATCTTCAGTAAACTTAGTCATTGGCTTGCCTCAGACCCAAAAAAGGATCACAGCGTGTGCCTGCCAACCATCAGGCATGATCACAGCCATGACCATGGCTTTCAGGAAAGGAAGACCACACAAACCCGTATGGAAGTCACTTGGCATCTGGTTATAAGGCAAAAACATCCGTGGCTTTTTTTCAAAACATCTTTCTGATGCCTACATTAGTTGCAATGAGCCAAGCCTATCAAGCCTATTTGTAGAACCTTATAAATGTACCTTTTTGGATACGCAATCACTAAGTAATCAGTATGAGCTAATCCAGTACCCCGCGAATATAATGGATACAAATTTCAGGCCACAAGCCCTTAACCCACAACTGAGTGGCAGTGGTGTACAAACTGAAAGGTTTTTTAAATATATGCTGTACAAAGGAAATTGCTAAATAAAAACATTACTTTGATAGGCTGCGCAGACATTAATGAGCAGTAATTGCATTCAGATGCTACTAAAACAGCAGAGCAGTACACTGGGCAACTGGTTTCCAGATCATGATGAAAGAGTCTGCTTTTGAATCTTAAATACAACTATAAATGTATATTCTAGGGTTTAAAGGTGTGTGTTGGAAAAAATATCTATAACGAAACCTTATATATATATATATATATATATATATATATATATATATATATATATATATATATATATATATATATATATATATATATCTAGGAGAAATACGGTAAATATAAACAAGACTTTACACACGTAAAGGCTAGCACACGTGCGTACACTGCATCTGAAATGTTTACCAAAGCGGTTGACGCTTTACACATACTTGAGTCCCATCACAGTAAAGAGTCATTAAAAATACCCGATTGGTAAATGTAACATTACTATTCAAAACTTTACAACTTTTAAGCTAACATACCATACACACTATACAATGTTAAAGAATTTAGGCCATTTCCCATACTTCTTCAAGACTGACTTGGATGTACTCAGAAAATGTTAAAGGTGAGGTCTACAGTGGATCACTTTCATATAGACTGGCAGACTGTAGGGGCTGGATAATGGGCAAAGCATGATTTATTAATGGCTGCTCGTTAGAAGAAGAACAACAAGGCAGCGGTTGCGCGAACAGACAAAGGTTACATGGGTCAGGAGAAAAAGTCTGCCTGCCCGACTGCGTACATTCCAGAGGCCACAGTAACAACAGACAGACTCAAATAAAAACGCGTGAAAGTCTTGTCAGCAGTTACCTCAGACTGTGGACAGTAAAGGAACTGATATCCATAAACAATAACGAACATTCATTGCATAGCTTCTAGCCTCGAAAGGCGTAATCATGCTCATGAGTTACTTACTCACAAGAAACAGTGAAAAGTGAGTCTGATTTTTTATGGGACTTTTTGAACTTCAAAAAACTAACAGGGTGAAAGATGTCCACAGTCGAGGCCACAAACTGTCTAGACAAATGAATACATGTGTGGAAAGTACACACTGAGTCATCAAAAGGAAACCACCGCGACTTTAACAATTTGACTTGTGTTCGTTCTGTGTGGCCTCAATAGTCCTTTGTAATAATTAAGATATGAGGCAAACTCTGAAGTCAGGATTGCAAACAGGAAGGGAGCAAAAATATTTTGCATTTCGGCTTGTCACGACATGAAAGCAGATAAAAAGAATATACAGGTCACGTATTTGAATTTTTTTTTTTTTAATGCGTCTGGAACAGTAATCATAAAATTATATTTCAACTGTCCTGGCAGCTGTTGGGAGTGAAGAGTCTAGCCATTACTCAAGCGACATGATATGTATTTTACACTTATTCAATGTTGCGTGAAGGCAATATGAAATGCAGAAAAAAAAGTCAACAAAATTCTCTGACAATATATCTCTCTATGCTTGATTGGCTTATAATTGAGCTGCCAGCAGGCTGAGCTCTGGAAAAAAAGTTGTCAAATATTTTTTTAAAAAGTCTCTGCTTGGATGTTGTGTTCGTGATGGGAATGCTGGGTGAATGTGTGAGATTTAGCCTTCACTGAAAAACAACATGAAAAACTGGAAAGGGTTAGCAGCGCTTCAAAGTCACAAAGACCAGCTGGTGGACATAGAGAGAACATAACTTCTGGGAATGCTTTATGGCCCTTGAAGGATCAAACACACTCATCAAAGATCTGACCTTCGATCTATTATAGTGGCTTTATCTAAATAATAATAATCTTTTTTGTGGTCATAAAAACAAATATTATATTTTTTCCAGGCTAACATGCAGACAGCACATGCTTGCCTCATACACATTTTCTTTTTTAGCGACTTTTGAGCAGCCGATTTGCCAATTTCTTTCACAGGACAAGTTTTGCTTGTTTGTGGTTCTCCGAAAACAAGCAAGCTCTATTACATGATAGTCTAATTAAATCCTCTTGAATTTTATGACTCTAGGACTGCAGGAAACATGAGCCACCCTCAGAACATACCATTTATTACAATATTCACCTGATGTAATTAAGGAGTATTTTTAGACACGGCACCTTTTTGGGGAACATTCAATTATGTATATCTTCCATTCATTGCACTGATGATCTTATTTCCTCACAGGAAGAGCTATTAGTTTCACAACAAGTCATATTACATTCAACTTTGTCTCATTATTGTGGAAAAAATGTGCTCAGTTAATTCTTACTACTTCATTAGGAATGCCGGTTGAGTTTAATTTTAAGAGATGCTTTAATACGCCAGCATAATTAGACTTGTTGGAATATTTTATGTACAGGCGGCTAAAAACGGAAACACAAATATAATTTAATTTGCAGTCCATACCACTGGTAAATGTAAGAAAAAATAATAAATGATACTGACTGAGTATTCTTGTCTTTACAAATGTGAAGTGTGTTATGACTCCAAATGTCAGTAAATTGTACAGGGTGACCTAATGGTATGTTTGTTATTTTTAGCGTCCCCATCATTTCTAATCATATAGGGCACCATTGTTATTATTATCCGTGACACATCTGCATGAATGACTCCAGCTCTGAGTCATGATTATGAAACAATGACATGGTCATTGGACAGGAAAGCAAGGCAACCAGGAGGTATATGTCACGTCTATCCCATAAAATGCAACTGACCATTTAGAGATCATGACACTAATTCTCAGCTACAGATCTACTTGTCACAAACTGGTTCTTTTCACCAATTCACACAATCGCTTTTGGTTTCATTTTGTATTTAACTTTTCAGCATCTCAGCTCCAGTGAGATTTGTACCCGTCATTGATTTTCCATCTGAGAGAGGAAAGCTAGGAAGCAGTGAGGCAGCCACCATGGTGATGATCTCACTGCGAGCCTCCTTTTATGTCTGCACTTTATCAATGGAGAAACTGCATATGTTCCTGTTCATTATATATTATAATTATCTGTCATTTGAGACACCATAAAGTTCAATGGAAGGGGCGAATCTCTTGATTTGAACCTCTGCTAGCTGAAATCAAATTAGGCTAAAAGGGAAATCCATCTATCTATCTATCTATCTATCTATCTATCTATCTATCTATCTATCTATCTATCTATCTATCTATCTATCTATCTATCTATCTATCTATCCATCTATCCATCTATCCATCCATCTATCATCTATCCATCCATCCATCCATCCATCCATCCATCCATCCATCCATCCAAATATGTAAGTGTCAAAATAACATTAACTGTGATAAATTAATTACAGTTATAGCTAAAGCTTTCTTTAAATCATGTGAATCTCCTATAAAACCTACCTATGCTTAGATCCGTCTATTTATTGTTATTATTTATTTGACAAAGTTCAATCATGTTTTATTTTATTTGATGACTGATAAAAGAGCACCATGCTTCCTGATGCTGATGCTGATGCTGAAACTAAAGGATGGAGCCAGAACCTTTCGACTAGTTTTAAGTTCAGCACAAAGTAAATGGTTTACGCTTGAGTCTATAAAAAGTCTTGGAGAAAATAAATACTGAAGTCACTTATTTGTTGTTGTATATCATTATTTAGATCTGCCATAATACTATGTATAAAAAAATAAGATAAAAACTATAAATCCATAACCAAGAAGCTCATTTGTGTAAATATTTCCATTTATGATTAAACAGTGTTGTTGTGCAGTTGATAATACATTTTCAAACAGCATTAAATAAAAATAATAGGTGAAGCATGCTAGAATTGAAGACATTGCAGTCAATCTCAGGAATTATTGACTATTGAGTCATGAAGAATAAAAACCCTGACGTACGATATGGCACATAAGAAAGCATATACAATGTTGCCATTGTGAGTTGCTCAATAAAAAGGCTTTTAAGTATCGACAGTTGGGCTCTCTCCAAGATGGTGTTAATTATTCATGTTGTGTGCGCATGCAATCAATGGCAGCTGCCAGACAGCGACCTGGTCCTGCTTTCATTGAATCATTCAGACACTCCAGTGACTCTTTGTGGCCATCAGATCCTTTCTCTCTAATATGCTTCCAGCTCCTTAGTAATTTCCCCCATTATGGTCCCCAAGGAACCCTTAGTTCTCGGGCCACCGTGCTCTGATGCGCAACGTGCAAATGCAGGTGTTTTCTTGACAATGCTAAGTGTTAATCAAGTTTCCTTCTGCCGCTACCCTGACTTCATAAAGCCGATGATCAGGCCCTAAGCCGGGGAGTCTGGGGTGCTAGCTAATTCATTTTCATTTCAACCTGCTGCAGAGGCTCCTGCTGTTCATCCTCTTAGGCTTCAAAGAACACAGTTGCTCATACAGGAGGATAATATGCACAAATCTCCCACCTTCATGCTCCCATGCAGACCTGAATTTTCATGAGGAATAAGAAGCGGGTTGACTAGCGAAGGCGATAGAGCGGTAGCTCAAACAAATGGAAAAACAAATAACCCAAAAGCCTTTGATAAAGGATTATCACCTACCATCTTTACTCAAGTCACAAAGGACATCTGCTTTTTGTGTACACCAAACAACTGATTAATGATGTGACAAAGTCAGCGCCCTTGTTGAATAACCATAATAACCAACCTAATGTCAGAATGTGGCAACACTGATGACAACAAGAAAAAGAAGGCAAAAAAAGGGCAGAGGAAAATGCCCAGGAACCAAAAGGTCACCTGTCATGAATTATAAAACCGTTTTCCACAAACCGCAACCGGTGAATGATAATGAAATAAATAATGAATGAATGCGATGCACCTCCTGGTGAGATGATTTGTACGTGCCGCAAAGGGACCTGAGCTTGTTGCGCCGCCGCAGACCGGCTTAATGAAAGCGGAATGGCGAATTCCACTCTTTTAATACCACTTGTGATAATTGGGCTCGTGCTCAAAGTGCTCGTCACAAGTGCTACGCGCTCCTCAAATGGCATAAATTACATTGCGACCACAGACTTGGCTCTTTCCTTCGCTTCGACATTAGAAGGGTTTTGATCAGATTAGTATCGGGGAAGCGATCAAATCCGTTCGAGTGCATCCATTTAAAAATTCACATTTTACTGCCAAATCAAATTTTCGACTTGATCAATACTGTATAACAAGGAGAGTCTTGAGCGACAACAAATCATTGTGGGGGTCTTTCCGTTGCCACAGAGTGATCAAGAAGCTGCTTCCATTCTTAGTGACCTGAGACACATACTTTAAGCACCTTCAAAGAGGTTGGATACGATCAAAGCTTTTATTTCCCACTGCTTTGTAACCACATCCCGGACACTTCATGTAAACGGGTCTCACGTCACTCGATGTCGTAAAACTTTAATCAATCTTCATCAAGGCTAACATGAACATCTGATAGTAACTTATGTCAACTTCAACCATTGTAAATCTTAGAGCCATCACTCCCAGTATTCAGAATTTCATGAACACAATCTCTTCCTCACGTTTTTCTTCCTTGATTTTGAGATTTCAGACATTGAATATCAGGTACTCATTTACAAGTTTTCCAAGTTTTTTTGGCAAGGGAGGGTCTTAAAATACCTGGTAAGAAATGAATTAAGAACTAAAGTAATCAATCGCTTAAAGGAATTATAATTGATTGAAAATGGATGAGGTACTAAATTACTAAAGTAATTGATTAGAACACAATCGAGATTTTATTACTTTGGCACTTAATTATAATTAATTCAATTGAGTATTAGTACCTAATCCATTTTCTATCAAATATAAAATCGAGTAAGTACTAGTACCTATCAGTTAGTAGCGATTACCTATTTTTGATTATAATTACCGTATTTTCCGCACTATAAGACACACCTTAAAAGCCTTACTTTTTTTGAAAAAGCTGATGGTGCGCCTTATATTCAGGTGCACCTTATATATGGATCAATACTGAGATTGGGATTCGTTGATGGGGAATGAACTGATTAGGTAAGCTTTACCTGTTTCTTTTGTGTGTTTACAGTAGAACAAGGTTGGTCATATTGACATTGAGTTATTATGCTATTGAGAGTTTAGAGTTTGAGTTATTATTATTACTTTGAGTATTACTATATTGTGATTGAAAAAGTTTTAAAATATGTCATTAATTGAGGGTGTGCCTTATAATGCGGTGCGCCTTATATATGGAAAAAGTTTTAAAATGTGTCATTATATGAGGGTGTGCCTTATAATCCGGGGCGCCTTATAGAGCGGAAAATACGTTAAGTACCAAATTAATTATTTACTTTAGGTACCTATGCGCAAAAATGATCAATAGTTCAGGTAATCAAGCACTAAACTAATTTATTTAAGGAACTAAAAGAGTAATTTGGGACTAAATTATTGAATTAACTTCAATGCTTCATTACCTAAAGTAATTAATTACTTTAGTAGTTCATTCCTGAAAGCAAATAATTCTTTTGTAGGACCTCCTTGAAAATGTGTTGATTGATCTCAAGGGGTTTATCCTTTCAATGAATTAAAAAAAGTGTATTTATTTAGTACCAGACTTTTCAGACCAATCCAAAGATTCAATCCCAAGAATTTACTTATATATATTTTTAAAAGATTCTCAAGTGTTTAGCTAAAGGAGACAAAAAAAAGAACGGTACTGAATTAAGTACAAAAGCAATCTGTTATTTTAAGTATTTAGATGGTAAAATAATCAATTACCTTGAAGCTATTGATGACATTAGGTACTTCACTGCATAATTAGGTATTAAAGTAATGAATAACTTGAAGTATTCAACCTTTTACCATAAGTAATTAAATACTTTAGTACTTATCTAAAGTTATTGATTACTTTAGTAAGTGATATTGAACTGCAGATGACGAAATCAAAAGATGACATCCATACATGAGACAAACTGTTTTGATTTTAAGTGAAGCTTAAAGTTTGAAAAATACGGTAGTTATTCAACAAATTTGAGGGACTGATCACAATACAGTATACCTGAGGAAAAACAGCATTTTTTTGGAGATATATTGTGTGGGAAAAATTTAATAGAGGCTTGTTTCCTGGTCCACTCAGACTCAAACTGTGTTCTTCCACAGGGGAACATGGGCCCCTTCCAGCCCTGCTCAGTCACCCACAAATCCGAAAGCACAAAAAAAAAGGACAAGTATGGAAGAACACACACCGACCAACACACATACACATTCTCTTACTGATTAAATTAGTCTGGAGGAGCACCATGGGATCCCAAGACAATATTTTCACTGCAATAATAAAGGAAAAGCTTGCTTATAGCTCTCCGCAAGTAAATATTTGGCTTGCGGTTGACTCTATTATTCATCCCTTCAGGAATATACTGGGGCCAAACTTTTTAGCAATGAAGCAGAGAGAGTTGAAAAAAAAGGGAAGAAAAAGAAAAACAGACTGGGAATTTACAAGGCCTGAAGGGACTTCAGATAATAAATCAAACACGCCCCATTTCGATCTAGGTAGTGCTCTGGCTCAGTCATTGAAGGTGTTTGTGCTGTGACTTGGGGTGCTTGATTTATTTCCATTCAGGGCTGGATGAAAATCTTTGTTTTTACATATAGCTCCTATGGGAATAATGATTGTTGTGCAGATAAACTCAAATTGTTTATAAGAGCTAAAAAGTATTCCAATTGGACTTAACTCTAGACCATTAGGACTCATATCTCACTCAATGCTGTCAGGTCTTATCAAAATGATATGGAACAAATATATTTCAGACAATAATGAAAGAATAGTTGTGATTTGTTACCTGTATCCACTCCTTATTTGAGTCCTGAGCAGGGGTCCATGCATTCTCATAGTAGTTGAGTCTGGAACGCTCCGGGGACCAGCTGGGGTTGTATTGGGATGAGGCCACGATTTGGTCCGATGTTATCTCGCCCGATTCCATTCCCAAAGGGTCACTGCAATCAAAGTCTGGGAAAGGAAGGTTGACAAAAATGATGAAAAGGGGAGAGACCAGGAGATATTTGAGTACTAAGAATCTCTGGGGAGGAGGATGCCGTATAACAGGCACTCAGGGCTGATGTCCAGAAAAGGACGCCGCATCAGGGATGCTTCACTAAATCCTTTCTGTTTTCATTCTCCTTTGGTTTTAATGGATGAAGCTTGGAAGTGTTCTGCATTAAGAAGTAAAAACGTCTCTATAAAATATTCAGTGTTGGCTAAGTTTGTCTTTTATACTTTAGAATGACTTCCATCCTACTTATTTTTCCACTTCAGACAGGATCTGCTCGCCTCATCTGTGGGATCTTTATTTTTTCAACTGGGTCTCAAGGGAGGGTTTGGTAAATTTATTATCTGTATCGTGGGATTATAAATCACAATCAAAATGACCCACCACCAAGGTTTGTGTTGTTTTGTGTTGACATGGGGCAGCCGTTTCCAGACATGCCAGGCTCCGTAGTTACAGATTCCACCGGGTCAGGTTGCGGTCGACTCAGCTAACCCCGGGAGGTCAGACATGTTGACACCTCTAGAGGCGGCGCCGTTGTAATGACCAGCCAAAACAGAGGACCTTTCCATAGGTCACAAAGGCTGCGCACTAGGGGTGGGAATCTGATTTCTGATTTTTGGGTCTATGATTTTGGATCTGAAACGATGGGCAATATCAGCTTTAATTTATAGATGTGCAAAGAATCATCGTGATCTATTCCAGTCTACTATGCAAAAGGAAATGACAAATTACAGCGGTTTTGTTTTTGTTTTTGATATCACTTATTACAAATTGGTATAAAGCCCAAATTGTTTCGACAATCGCAATTATTAATGTTTAATACATACAGTAGATGGAGCTGTTTTCTGTCTTAGTTTGAAATATCTGACTACATCTGAATGCACCACAAACATAGTTAGGAGCTAACGCTAATGGTGGAATCCTGTGCAGTATTATCTATTGACACAATAATAAATGTGCAGTTCTAGTTTCAACCATTGCATTGGCACATTTTACATTATTTAGCGTGTTTATTTTGAAATTGGCCTTGTAGCTCGCCGGCGGCGTGCAATGTGATGCTATTGCCTCTTCCTCGACAGTCCAGTGTAGTTACAAGGAACCTGAGATAAAGCGAATGTTCTTCGTAAATAAGAACCTTGATTCTTAAGTGAATCGATTTATTTTTTGGCACACCTGTACTACACACTTTTACTAGTTTCTGCATGTTTGCAAAGACTTTCACATTTTCTTTCATAGATAAATGTGACGAGATGAACGAAAGAAATACTTCAAATTCTCCGTCTGGTCTTGTCAAACCGATATCTCATCCGTTAAGTCATGCAGCCAACTGACAGGCAGTTGGACAAAGACCTGCTTGTTTGTAACCACTGGTACAACCTGATCAGGTGAGCTGTCAAGCATCGCAGAGTGTAGGATTACAGCCTAGAAGGCATTGAATGTGATAAATGTGATCTGAGGAGTTAAGAGTACAAGGCCTTTGCTTTCTTTGCCTTATCACCTTCATCAATGACTTTCAGCTATTTTCATTCAACCGTTGCAAGGACAGAAAGGGAGGACTGTCTTGCTCCGTCACATCTGCTAATAAAGCGGTTCTACCATGTTGTCAATATGAAAAAGTCAATCTGATCTTAGATTTGCGATTAGAGCAACTCTAGTAGCTTGGAGGAAATCAGCAAGGAATGACATCATCACAACGTCTTACTCCCTAATGTTTTGTTGTCCGTGTCTCCCCTCAGGGTAAAACTTTGGAGATGATTAGTAGATTTGTTGAATGTCGGACATCTCCCGTGCTGGTCAAAGACATACTTTGTGTGTGTGTGAGAGAGTTAAGGGTGGTCGTTAGCCTCGGGACAGATATATGACTTCTAGCTGCTCCATCTTTCTTAATGAAATGTTTAGCTGGAGCGGTTTTGCACAATGGGGTCAGGAGGTCAAGCCCAGTGACTGCGATGCCGCATGTTAAAACACCAGACTTGTGTGTGTGTGTGTGTGTCTACGAAGTGGAGAATCCACATTTTGGGTCACGTCTAGGCCTGTTGTGTGTTAATTTAGGTTTTGTAAAACACATTCCACAGATAGTCATTTCTTTTTTCTAGTGTGTTTATGCCAACTCACCCTCTGGAACTGTCCTTTCGATGACTGTGAAGTTGGCAGAAAAACCTTCCTTGGCGATGGCACTGTCAGTGTTGATTGTAAGTGCCAGGATGCCCGTGTAAGAGATGATTCTTCCTGGTGTGTTCTGCCCACAGTAACGCCCAATGTACGGTCCAACTAAAGGAGTAAATGAATGAGGAAAATTTAGGCCAAGATTGGACCGCAGAACAGATGTTTTATTTGATTACCACAGTCATTTAACAAACTTGTTTCAGTGAGTGGTGAAAAAAACCTAGTGAATTTTGCCAGCATTTATAGTGAGGTAAATATTGCATACTCCTTGAAAGAATACCTTATTTATTATGTTCATAATGAATTACTTCATTATTATCCATCTACAATTAATACCTTTAAGAACACATGTTTTCCATTGACTGCTGAAAGAAAATGACATCACATGTGCTGATGTCATGGACCATCGTTTTTGGATTTGGTCACAAACTGAGCCGTGATTGCTTGTTTCCTGAGCCCTGTTAGTGTTGCCGTTATTAGTCATGCAAGTGGCAAAATGTGTTTAAAAGGTAGTAATTATCCATGAAAAAGAATGGTTATCCAAATAACTAATTTAGCACTCATTCAAGAGGCCCCCTTTAGCTGAAACTAGGAAAAAATTACCCGGGATTGATTGTCTGGAATCATAAAAAAAATAAATACAAATGCATCTTTGGGATTGAATGAGTTTTACTGACAAAATGCTCTTTTACTGCTAAAAATGGCTAAGTGAGTAAAATAACCCTTTAAATAATGAATCATTAGATACCTTAGACCTGTACAGAACCTGAGAACTGACAAACACCTTGTCTTTAAGAAGATATATGTGTGGTGTATGAAAGGTTTTAAGCATGAAAAAAACTAAAAGGGATAAGAGGTTTTTGAACATTTATTTTCAACATAGTCCCTGTCAGGGGCTGAACACTTGGTTCAAGTGCTTGAAGTACTTTTATCCCATTGTGGAAGAACTCTTTTGTTTGGGACGTGCATCAATGCTTCTCTTACACAGTGCTTGAAACTTTTCATACAACCCTCATAAGTAACGTAAATGCTTGAGCAGTAAATCAAGGTTTTTTTGTTTGTTTTTTTTTACTGTGAAGTTAACTAGTGCTCAGTCAACTTCATGGCATTTCCTGCCTCCAACAGGTGGTAGAGACTTTAAAACTGTCAGTTAAAATTTTGATAGTTTCCTTTCTGTTGTGTCTGTTGTGCTTTACTTCCATCAGCTCCTATTTTATTTTTGCATAACAAGACTCATGACATCACAGAGATTTTATTCTAATACTTTCAACTACAACACCTGCTACAAAACCCTTGGCCAGTACCCCATCATTTTCTGTCTACTGCCTGTAATTACCTCAGACCTTTCCCATCACCGAACCCTTTTCTTAAAGTTATCAGCACCAGAGGCGAAAAATAGTAACGTCCAAGTCACTTTTGTGAAGGAAGGAACAACAAGTTGAAACTGGGCAGACACAAAAGAGGAGGTGTAAAAGACAAAGCAATAACGCCTCATATGGGTCCCGTTCCACTACGGAGAGTGAGAAGAATGGACAGCACAGATGTGGGAATGTTAACGGTAGAGGGAGGTGATGGCAAACAAGCGCAATGACCTTGCTCTGTGCGCTGTGATCCATGCACCTTTGTAAGAATGCACCCATGTTGGTGTGCAGAGACCTGTGGCTTATCTGTGATTACTAATGCTGTGATCAGTGGCGAGTGTCAGTACAACCTCCCTGCAGCTGGCTGTCATCCCTTCGCTTCTTGTCTATCTGATGGATAAAAGGCAAAGGCCAAACCCCAGGGATTTTAGGGGGCAGACCGTGACGGCCCAGATTCATCTTCATAACTGACTGCATACTCATGATGGTTTGTGTAGATGTACTTTGAAACATTGCTAAGACACTGGCTGAAGACAAAAAGACCACCACCTAGATTATCTGCATGATTGGTCAAGCACGATGAAATTTTAATTAAAATCTTAGCATGTGCTTTTTGTCATGACTTCACACCTCATACAATCACAGGACAGAATCAGTATTTTTTTTTTTCAAAGGTTTTTCCACATGGACTCCAAAAAGCAGTAGCTACAGCCTCAAAGTTGTCGCATAAAGTCAATTCCAATGTTATAACTTGCATTTTCTGTGCATTTTTCTCAACAAAAATATGGAATATCTCTAGTGAATTCGGAATAAATTGTTATTTTGGGATTCAGCGACTTTAAAGTTGTACAAACCTGTTGAATGTTTCTTTGCACCAAAATGTGTTTTCATCACTGTTATTGTTAGCCAAGGCTGTCTATCACATACAATAACACATCGACGGTGTGATAACATGACAGTCTGAGGTGGTGGTGGTGTTCAGTTTTTGCCCTGACAAGAGCGATTTGTTTGTCATAGCGAGCTGAGACTGATTTAGTTACTTAAAAAAAATATCATCCAGCTGCTGACATTTGGTGGAGAAACTAACGATGAAAAACCACATTACCATTTCAGAATCGTGAATTGAAATAGATAGTAGATATAGAAATAGATAGTTTTTTAACAAAATATGTAATAAATAGTGAAATGACAAATCATACACATAAGAATGCAGACAACAATAAAACTGCATTTAATTTTGAGCGCTGTGAAGAGAAAAGCTCACCTCCAGGAAAGCCATCCCAGATTTCCAGACGGTCATAACGACAGAATACACCAGTTGGAGGTGTCGGGTCAGGCTCCAGCTCAAAGCTCTCAAACTCCAAGATAATTTCTGACATCCTTGGGGCAAATATCATAAAGGTACAGTCCAGGTTGTTGGGGTACTTCTCTGGAAAGCCTGGCGACTTTATGACGCCGCTGTTGGAGGTGAAGTTCCTGGAGCATTCAGGACCTGCAAAAAAAGAACAAATGGGACTTCATTGTAAATTTCTATCTCGGATACAAATACATTCAAGCGTTAGGCTAAAGGAATGTCGAAAATGTCTGAATCAATGGATTATTCCTTTTAGCAAATTAAACACAAGCTATGCATGTTCAGCTTGTGTTTGTGTAGCTGATTTTACATCGGTATTTTCCACATGACTTTCTTAAAAGATCAAACCTTTCAATACATATTTATGTTTATTCCTTCTATCAAAACTGAATAAAATTATAATGAGACAGAATTATTGAAGACAATCAATATTTTATTTTTGGGCCATAAATCAGAGCTGTAACTGAAACAGACTATTTAACAAAGCTTCATGTTAAAATATTTACTTCCAGTTTAAAGTGCTCACTGTCAACTGGTGAGCATTAAAATATTTTCTGCAATATCCCTGTCTTAGCATGAGATTACAATTGAGAAATGAGTGACATGAAATTAAAAAAAAAAAAATGCTGAAAACCACAGGAAACTTTTAAAGAAGTGACAGTATAATTTGAGGCACTAATGCAGATTTTCAATGACCCTGCTTCACACAAGCACAGTCATGTGTCAACCAGGGCAATCATTTGAAGCTATTAGTGGCAGAAATGTGCCCAGGACAAACATCATTTTTTCACTAGTCTGACAGCCTTCATGAAGGGTGCAGATGGGGTTGACCAAAAACATAATTGCAAGGATTTTTTTTTTTTCCCGATAAAAACCAGCAGGCTGCAGTCATCGTAGCTCAAGTGAATGTGGTAAACTGCTTTTTCACTCAGGCATCTTGCTGGGCCACAAATTCAAGCCATCGTACCCGAATCAGCCCCGTCCACTCGTAGGGAAATTAAAGGGAGAACCATGTCGATTTGCTCTTAATTCAAGTTGAAAGCCCCAATGAGAGCCATTTTAGAGAGCTGACATTTAGAGCCGCAGTGAAAGTGGGCCTTTTGAAAACAGTGGGTGACAATAATTTCATAGCTTTCACACATATTTGGGACTAAAAAGGGGAATACTGTACTTTGAAGGGAAGGATTGGGTCAGTAGTTCCAGCTGTGAATTGCTTTTTGCAAATTTGACATAAATGTGGCGGGGAAAAACCTCTTGTCCATGTTCTCATGGTACTCTCAACAAATTTCACTTGTAACTTTCTTACTATTGTCTATCATAAACCATATCTCTCTTTATACAATCTGATTTTGATGAATAAAATGTGATGTACTTGTTGATAGTGAAGAAGTCTCAAATTTGAGGTTAATCAGTGCCAGAGTTTGGGAGCTAAGGCCTGCCAAATTTGGACATTTTGGGGGGGAAAGGGGCGTGGCTTATTTTTTTTCAACACTTATATCTTCGGAACTAACCCTGATGCCATGTTGATGAAACTTGGTGTACTTGCTGATAGAAAACAAAATAAATATAAAATTTTAGGTCAATCAGAGCAAGACATTTTTGGCAAAGGGGGCGTGGCTACCTGCCTTAGAACCCTTATATCTCAAGAACTAAAAAATGTTACAAAATGAGTATTTTTGAGTCCAACAAGGATTCCAAATCTGACATTTATAAGATGAGTGCATTTTATGGTTACATGACCTTCAGTTGACATTGACCCTGTGGAACATGTGACCTTGAGATATTTAGTCATAAAATGTAATCGCTAAAGTTCTCTAAAATACCTAAAAGTCTAAAAATGTATTATTATTAATGGGTTAGATACATATAACAAATAATTCAATAATAATAATAATAATAATAATAATAATAATAATAATTAGTGCTGCCAAGCAATTACTCTTTTTAATCAATTGCAAAAGTTTCCATAGTCATTTCTCAACCATTATTTTTAACTATTTTCTAAAAAGCTTGGAACAGATATTTACTTGAGAAAAATATTGGAATTAATGCAAAATCATCAAATTAACACTCATATTTTACTTCAAAAACTGATCTATTAACTTTGATTTTTTATTATGATTCCGTTTCTCTATATTATAAACGTTGAAAAAAACTACCAAATCAGACTCATTCATAGAGGCAGTTTTTGTATAGTCTCAAAGAAATCATTTTCAAAATTTCTCACATAGGTTTAGTTCTGGCCATCAGCATCATATTCCAGCTGTGTTTGAAAAGTCCTGCGGACGTTATTTTGCTCGAAAATGATAGTTAATTGCATGAACAATGCACAAATGCTGTTTCAAATGTTCAGAGAACTTGGCTTTCTTAAAAATCTATTTCTAAAGCCAGTAAAGTGATCAGACTTCATTTTAAGGCATGAAGTTTCTGAGCTCTAAGTGTTTACCACACCGGTTGACAACTTCTTCTCGTACCTTATCGAAAGTCCATTTTCAGTCATCGTTTTATAGTAAATGCAGTGGTAAAAATGACTCCATGAAAAGAAATGACTCCTTGTGGCTACTTTTATGTGTGTGAGTCAAACTTCGTAAGCTTTTCTTTGTGTGAGAAGGGAAATACAAAACTTCCACCCAGGATGTTTCATGTTATTGTCTGCCTGATAGCATAGTCCTTCCATCAGTCCATAGAGCATGTGCGCACCGAGCGGTGTTGACAAGCAGCATCGCAGGAAACGTATATCCTGTTGTCAAGACAAGTCCACGCTCCCTGCTCCCAACTGACTCAGCGTCTACTTGTTTTATCGCCCAAGACGTTTGTAACTCTCCAGGCGGAATTTCACCACGGGGTCAAAATAAGTAACAGAAAGAGAATTTGTGAGCACTGACTCAGGAAGAGCTCATCGCAGAGCAACACGCACATTCAGATGTGTCATCACATTGGAGACAAAGCAGATAGTTAAGCCGCAGTAGTCCGAGTGGTGCTTTTAAACTACATTTTATGGCAGGAAATAAAAAAAGAAGTAACGCTGAGTGGCAACCTCCAACTGGGGCGACTACAATGTTTATTGCTAGGAGAAATGGGTTCTTTTAGCTCCGCATTGAATTAGGCCTTCTGTGTCAGTTAGGAAAGTAAACAAATGTCACTCTGGCGCATTCTCTGAGAGAATCGAATTTGTTAAAGAAGGAAAAATATGCCCGTTAAATGCTTTTTGATTGTCAGATTTTAGACCATGAAAGACTAAGAGTTGGTAGGAATTAGGCATGTCCGGATCCTGACCAAGCGATTGGAAATTGGGCCAGATCACAATTTTATGCCATTTCATTTTTTACATATACAGTGTAATATATATATTACACTATATTACATATATAATTCTGTAAATTCTTTTTGTGGCTTAAAAAAAATCGGATTCTGTATCGGTAGATCTTTAAATATCAGGTGACTTGGACTCGGGTGCATGGGAATGTGAATGGGACATACCATCCATCCATCCATCCATCCATCCATCCATCCATGCATCCATGCATCCATCCATCCATCCATCCATCCATCCATCCAACCAAATATAAATAACCAAATATAAATAAATATGTTTATGTCAGACATGCCATTGTGATCTACTAAGTGAGTGAGAAAAGTGGGAAAAAGTGAGTGGGTCCTATGACTCAGTCTTGTGGGTACCTTTCAACAATTTTACCAAATATGGCTCTTTTCCCTCAAACGGCTGCTAAATCAACTCACTGTTCTATAATGAGAGAGTAATTTCTCTATTCCAGCTGTCCCATTTACAGACGACGAGCACAGCTTTATTACTACAACGAAAAAAACAAAAGCGTTTAACATTCCACAGCGCCTTCTTATGTCTGTGTTTAGTTTACAGAGCTGCAAGGCGTATCGGCGGACAGTGGAAACAGAGTAAAAAGGATTTCTGTCTTTCTTGTCCACTTTTGTTTCCATTAGTTCATCATTCACTCTCCTTGCTCGCCAGCCATTAGGATCAGAGGTGATGAGAAGGGGTATTAACCCTGAGCTGCTAAGTAAATGAAATATTTGAGTTCTAAAAAGTGATGGAGGCACTTCAGGGAGTACATCGCAGAGTTAATACGCTTTATGTAGTTATCGGCACATATATAATATTACCCTTTTAAATGCCATGCAAGGAACGGTACAGTTGTATTTTCAAATTAAGAACAAATTACTTGGAACAACTTTTTGCTACATTGTGTCAATCACAAAACTATTTGCTTTCATTTTGTTAAGTCTTATAGGGAACTAACCCTTTCCAATATACAAGCCAAAACTACAATGTATGATGTACCACTTGATATATTCTGGAGTTGCTGAGTAAAATATGCTTTGGTACGTCACTACAAATGAAGTTATGCACGAATAGCAAAGCTTTGTCATTAAAAAACAGTTTGTGAGTACTGTACTTGGCTGAATATAATTCACAAAGGGCACATTATTAAAAAGAGGTTGAGAACCACAGTTCATTAGTCTACTCCCTGACCCCCTGAGAGCGTTTCTCTTACGTCATCATTATGTACAGACTCTCCTTCAGCCTACCACACTACCCAAGACTAAACAACAGATGGTGAACGAACTCACACAAGCTTCAACATATTTTGGTTGTGACACAGCATTTAAAATGCCTTATATAGTGTCAATGCTGTGTCTGCGATGTCACCCCCGTCTGGTCTAATAAAATGAAGGATGACAGTGCCTAATGGGGAAGGAGCTTGGGGTAAAAGGCTACAGTCTCCCCCTGGGTGCCCTCAAAAAGTCTTTTATATATTTATATATTTCCATGAGGCTTTTTGTGCATATGATGACAGCATGTCTCCGTGCCAGATGTGACCTGTGGCACTTGGGCGTGTCGTCCATGAAAGCTACATTTGCTATATTTGCCCCTTCTGAGCCCTACCCAACACGCACACACACATACACCTTGAGTTTGTTTTTACAGGTGTGTGCAAAATAATCACTCCTTGTCTGCTAATGGGTAATAAAGTGAGCATTTTCAATACGGGCTAATTTCTCTGTTCAAAGATAGCAGTCATGTTAGACGGTACTGTAGCTGGCTTAGTCATGCTTCTGAGTAATAGTAATGATGAGCTTGAGCTTGAATGCAGTTGGTGTGCGGGGTGGGAAGAGGGGAGTGGTCTTCAATGGCGGTATCGAAGCCACCTCGCCCACTTGAATGGGCCCGCAGCCAGCCTTGATGTGGCTCTATGCAAACTGCCAAGCTGTTAAAGGAAAACACATGTCGAGCCAGCATGCTAACATCTAAGAAACACTTACAGATTTAAGATTTTATCCCCAAAGGGTTTGTCTACTACAGAAAGAACATGATTTTTTTTACACATAACCAAACCATTTATATAGACGGATCAATAATAATGACTTAAAAATGCTTTCTTCTTCTTCTCCTCTTCCTCCTGAAACAACTTTCTAGTCAGGCAATTATTGGACCTCCTAATTTCTTGCGAGTCTATTACTTACTGCAAATCCATCAGGAAACATAATACAATCCCTTAACCTTAATTTTTGTTTGTGTGTCTAGGATTATTTAACTTCCTCCACCATGTTGGCACTTCCCCCCCGTTTCAAGTAGTGTGGCTGCCAATTTGCAGGCTATAAACTAAATAGCCCATGCTAATGAAGATGGTTGGATGGGATCGGTGCGGGTGAGGGACGGATGAGGAACCAACCATGGAGCGCTGCAAAATAACCTGCTTTCTTCCAATTAGACACTTTCCAACCGCACAGTGATGAAAGCCAGGGGTAACCATGTTTGCATATTTGAGGTATCTGCGAACATGGTTTTGCATAGTTTAAGGGTATGAAAGCGTACGCATGGACTGGGGGGGAGGTCAGAGTAATTTTTTGGAGGGGCTTCATTATTATTTTTTAAATTTATATTATTTTAAGTTGTAAGTGTATTGCATTAATTATATATATATATATATATATATATATATATATATATATATATATATATATATATATATATATATATATATATATATATATTAATGCAATACACTTACAACTTAAAATGTATTTTTTTTTTCTTTTTTCCCTCCTCAAGTGAAAGCAATACACTTCCATATAAGGGGGTACACCAGCTCAGGTCTGTATAATTGGGACGCGATCCCCAAGGAATCATGTTTACATAATTTTTCATTGAGGGTATGTTTAGCTTCAACGTGACCTTTGGCTTCATTCAAATCATAACAAAAGTCAGTGCCAATCCCGGATCTTGACATCCAGTGATCATAGAGCCTTTAATGACAGTAATGAACGGCCTACATTCTTTGTATGCATCTTTATTGGCACGCACAAGTTGGCAATTCCTTCATTATCAGATCATCTGCGCATCATCATTAACGCTACATGTGTTTGCCAACACAATGTTTTCCCAGCTAATACTCTGCTTGTTGATAAGACGCGCAAATCAGCTAGCTTTGTATCCCTCGCTCTGCTTGGCTCTCTGTCTCCGTCAAAGAAACCACACACTTAATTGATCTCAGGGCCTCATTCTTGGCTCCCTGTACTGCAGTAGTCAAAACATGGAGTCTATTCATAGAATAATGACGGTTTTGGTCTACTGAGAAATAACAGTTCCTTTATGAAACTGTACACAAGGGCAGTGCCCCAGCATATATTTCCATGGTTCCATGTGTCTTTTGCATTTAATACAGAGTGCTCATTTAATTGCATAATCCATATGTAGAGATGAACTTAAAAGAACGTTGCCTATTTAGCTATTTTGAGCAGTAAAATGTTCATATTTTGTCTATACATAATTTAATAACCTATATTCTGCCACTAGTAGTCAAGTGAAAATGACATCACATATACTCAGGTAACAACCAATCACGACTCAGCTTGCAAATATCAGAAGGCCGAACCTGGAAAGCAGGTGAACAGTGATTGGGTGTTGCCTGAGCCTTGAGCATGTGATGTTATTTTCAGTCGACAGCAAATGGCAACATGTGTTTTTAAAAGGTATTGATTATACTCGTTGGTTCTAAATTTTAAATGCTTTTTTTGCTCAAAATGGATATATAAATTTACAACAACGTTCACTAATAATCCTACTCTGAGAAACTATTTCTATTAGTTTAAAACTGCACTCAATAAAATCTGTCTGGCAACAACCAATTATTATTTGACTGGGAAATTACGTTTTGCTCTATATCTTTTGATGCATTTGAGCTCCACCACAATGTCCCAAAGTGCTCATTGGAGGACATCCTAGACTTTTCAATGACGTCTCATGTGTTATGGTGGTATGAAATAAAATTTGCTGTTTTGCTGAGACAAAATGGACACAATAGTGGACACATATTAAGAGACTGGGTCTCGGTTGGATATAGATTAAACTAATGTTAATGATTGTACAGTTTGATTTAATATTCTCCCAGTGATTAAAGGAAATTGTTAGCTTAATTTCAAAATATATTAAACCCATCCCTTCTTAAATTCTTCATCAGGTTCTAGCGATGTCAATTAATGGAATAGTCCTTGTATGTCCTCAGCTCTCTAAAAGGGTGTTCTGTAGCTACATTACTATCACCACCAGGCTCCTTACATATTTCAAATTCAAATCTGCGATAATAGACGGGACTGGAAAATAGCAGGCTAATCAAAGGAAGAATGTTGTGGATTTAACTGGTCTATCAAGGGGGATCAGGCAGTGGTGGGTGCGGATGAGCTTCCATGTGGTGGGCTAGAGTGTCACTTTGATCTTGTAAATGGACCCACACTCCACCAGCTGCGTTGCTGTGGTGGTGACACAGTTACGCACACACAAACACACGCACACGTGTATGTTAAGATTAAAATGAAGAAGGGGACCTGGCGGACCGTTCATCATGTCTGCGAGGTCAACAGGGGCTGTCCCATAGACTTCTGCGAAGGTTAATTAATGCAAAAGGAGTCAGCCTAGTAGTCACTTGCAGATGTGGTTCAACCCTCCTTCTTTTTGAAACGTTGCATCTGTTTCTGATATATTTGTATTAACTGTCAAAAATCTGATGTCACTATTAGTGTTGTCTAATTAGCAGATTAATTGTGATCAATAACTACAGTTATGATTAAAGTTATAGTTCAATTTTTTTTATCACATTAATCTAATATCTAACCTTGAACTTCATGCTTTCTGTATGCTGATTAGATCTGTTTTTACACACCTGACTTCTCACACTTGAGTAGTCAGGGGTTGGAAAACAAAGGACAATCGATAACTGAAGTGGGCATTGATTGGCTGTCATTGTGTTTGGCATAGCCTGATAGGCTCCTGTATTGGGTGGGAGGGCAAGTTAATGAGCAGAAGGAAGACTTGAATATGAACGAGCATGTGTGTGGTATATTTAGAAATGTATAAATGCCCCAATGCCACCTTTTATTATGCCTTCCTTGAAGAAGAACCTGGCTATCACAGCAGCACCAAATTCAGCCTACTACATAAATGCAAAGCACCCAGCTATGATTACATCAACGGCTAACTATAGAAACAAAGATGCTATAGTAGTACACCATAGAAACTCTCTGCCGAATTAATGTGAATATGTTTAAAATTATTTGGCAATTTACAAAACACCATTCTTCGTAATAGTTGAATTTAATGGGGGTCAATATTTTACTCTATTGACAAGTCACAACAACTGTGCTTTTTTTTTCTCTAAACTTTGCTTCCTAAAATAGGGCCACTGGTATTGTGACATTGATGCAGCTGGCATGGGATCGATTCCCACTTAATGCCGTTCACAACCACCCTGCAATTGACTGGCAACCACTGCAGGGTGGAGACCCAGATAAACTCTACCCAGTGACCATAAAAATTAAGTGGTATTCAAAATGAATGGATAGATCTCTCCTGAAATCTGTAATGATTAGTAGCAGCTTATTTGACAAGCACATAAATAAAATTATACCTTTACTTCATCTGTCATATTTACCATCAGAAAAAAAAAAACAGTTTGGGGAACATATGTGTGAATCATTGGTTTGGAATGCCGCCTACAGCTTGCCATATTGCAAACATGTCATTTTGATGCTTTGCTGCCTTGCTTCATCACAAACAAAGCATGAAATTAGAAAGAGAGGCTTGGAGATCAAATGCAGATCATGGATATAAAATTTGAAAAGTACGTTTTTGTAAAAACAAGTTTGTTTTAATCTAAACCAGCGATCACCAATCTTTGAAACTGGGAACTATTTCTTTGGTACTGAGTAATATGAAGGGCTACCAGTTTTACGCCTGTTTTTACTCCTGTTTTAAACAGTCTTAGTTATCCTTAAAATTTGGGGTAAAATGATCTAAAATGAAATAGTAATATGCTAACGGTGATATGCTAACCTGTCTTGAAGATCTCATATCGAATGGAGAAACCTGCTCCATGGGTCTCATAATCGGTGACAAACTTAATGAAGAGCTGGTTCCCGGACGAGACCACGGGGGATGGGGCGATCTTGCCGCAGTACTTGCCGACCAACTGACCGCTCTCATCCACGCCGTCTCGCACTTCCACATAGTCATACCTGCGAAAGACAAGAATCTCACTGAGCTACATAACAAACTGTACATAACAAATATTCACGTATTTTTCTGAAGCACGAATGCACTCAAATGAGGTTGAGGGGGTGTCTATATTATCATAATATCATTTCATTATGCTCTACCCACTCCCACAAACACTGCTGATGTATACTCTCCATGAGCACTGAACCTGAAGAGCAGGTGCAAAATCTATTAAATACGCACACGCGCTAAAAATTACATGCTGATGGAATTTAGATCTCTAGCACCAGAGGGAAAACAGCAGACTAATTGAGTCAGAACTGGATTTAGAAGCAGATAAGCTTTGAAATAGGACGCTGGGAAAATGAGACTTGATGCAAACGTGGTATAAGGTATGCAGAAGTTGACTGCGATCATCGAAGGTGGTCCAAACAGCCTCGGGTTGTTCATAAGCGCATGCCTGTTATTATTCTTGGCTGGGAAATGTTCATTTAATAGTCAGTTGGGATAGGCTCGAGTTTTACAGACACCATAAAAAATCATCTATATAGAACATGGATCGATAGATTTTTTTTTTCTTTTTCTCCTTTGTTGTCAAAACTTCCTGATTTGCACTGATATAATGTATATATATATATATATATATATATATATATATATATATATATATATATATATATATATATATATATATATATATATATATATATATATATTCCAAAGTTAAAGCAGACATTTTTAAAGTTCTCATTTTACTCCAATACAATGATAATCTGCTTTCAAAACTAAAGAAATCTGAGAATATTTACTGTTGAGAGGCTGAAAATCTGAGCATTAGGACAATTTAGGTCTATAAACAATTTATGGATTCGTTCAAATAATTGCCAATTGATTTATTAGTTATTGATTTATTGTTGCACCACTACTGTCGAAAGACTAAGCCTCCTCAGTGATTCTGAATTTACTTAAACAAAGAGAACAGATCACAATGAGTTTCATTTTTACTTGCCGATAGCTCAGGGTAGGATAATTCCCTCAAGTGGGACCAAACTTGTTGCCGCATTGTTACCCATTTTTTTAAATTGAAACAGCGTCAGAAATTGAGTTGTTAAAATTCCAAATTCTATTTGAACACGCATCGATGTTAGTTAGGTTCCAAACTAATTTCACAATACCCATATAAAATATGATGACAGAGTCAATAAAAACAATGCAAATGTTGAGAGAAAATAGACTGCACCGTTTGAACGCACTGCTTGAATTTCCAACATAAAGTTATCAACATTCATACCATTCCCCCACATTGTTTCTTTCTTGAGGTGATTTACAACTGAGAGGACAGAAGATCTATTTTCTTTTTTTCAAAAGCGCCAAAGCATTTTTATTCTTTTTTCCTGTTTCCTGCTTTAAACGTTCGGCATGCTTTGTGTTTCCCACCAGCTGTGGGAACAGCTTCGCTCGTGCAACTTTAACAAGAGCTACTTTGTTTTAGCTTCTTTATCAAGTGCAACGCAATAAAAAGATTACTAGGCTCACGTGGTGTTTACAATGTAATTCTCCCAGTAATGTGGTTTAATGGTTTAGGAGTTTCCCTTTATAGGATCTCCTGAACTAAAGGAATCGGTTTTGGTTAATGATGTCTTTTATCTTCTCACATGCAGGTGCCACAAGTTCATTTAAGGTTTGCTAGTTTAAATGAGCTCACTAATTTGCATTTCCTAATCGAAGCACCAAATCTTTCTGACGGATAACTTTTCTGCATACTTCTTTCTTTCTTTATTGAAACATTTTTAACAAATCTGATACAGTCATTCAAAAATGAATCAAAATTAATCACTTTATTTGCACCTAGTGCTGTCAAGACATAAAATCTTAATTAGCATTTGTAATCAATTTAATTATAATCTTAAAACAATTCTGAGATTTATTTCTTAATTTAGATTGGTTATAGTGGCAGATCAAAAGGTTGATGTACAAAACAAAAAATATGGCTACAGTTATTAATTTACTGAATAAATACCATTTATTTTCTGCTGTATTTGAGTCCCACATTACATTCGTGACTTTTTTTGTATTTTCATACATGTTTTCATCATTAGTTGGGAGTGCAGGTACAGCTGGGTGCTTTGCACTGATGTGGTAGGCTAAACTCACAAACTTCTTCTCATAAAGAAGCTCCAAAATGAAATGAATCAGACATACAGAAAGCATAAAGTTTTCGACTAAACATGTGGTTAAAGGGGTTTTCTTTTCTTTTTTTAACTGACAATAAATGATTACAAATGATCTGTTATTCCAACACCCCTAGACATAGCCATTATGAGCCATGTCTTTATTTAGCTTGTTTGCAAAGTTTTTTGTCACCATCCCAATTAGCTCTTCACACCTCCATGAAAAGATGTTTTTAGCATTTTTCATCTGCCACATCCTGTTTCATCATCAGTTCGAATGGTGTTGCGAAATGTGACACAAAGAGAATACAGCGAGAATGTGTCTGCAGTGGCAAAAAGAGATGAGAAAATGTCTTTATTGGGCCTTGATGAGTCGTGTGTCAGCCAGACCTCCAGTAGTTCTGCATCAGTGCCTCCGCACTCGGTGCGCTAACGCAAATCCATTTAGACTCTTATCATCTGGAAGGCATTTTGGTAAAATTGCTTGGTGGGGCAGTTTAACACCTCTGAAAAGCTTCTCCTCTCTATTCTAGTGCCGATTACACCTGTGAGGGTTTATTTCAAAACTTGAGAGTCTTTAGAAACGACAGAGGTCATGTATCAGTCTCTTATCTATAATCATCAAGGAAACGTAGTCTGGTTTTAAATCCCAAAAGGCCCCTCAGTTTCAGGGTTAGCTTGTCATTAATGCCCTAAACTGTCAAGTTAAAGCTGGATTCCGGCTCTTAGGGCCTTTGTGGTGTCATGTTGCATCATAACACCGCGGTAGATGTTGTTCTTATGCCTCACGACAATGTAATTACGCTGAACATTGCACCTATTTATTTGTCTTGTCTGCTATGGAGCTGCACACACACATGCACGCGTACATGCACACACTGTGCTAATAGCGAAAATGGTTTGTCAATCCAATGGGGAAATTAAAATGAAAAAAGAGGGGGTGTTCGGAGGGGAAAGGGGGTGAAAGTAATTCTGTACAACCTTCGCTTCAGCGACTCAAATGTATTAGCCTGCCGTCTTTCTCCGGGCACTGAGAGAAAGCAATTGGCTAGCATTGGACAAGAACATTAGTAGCTTCGTTCTAGCAAAGCCAAAAAGAAGGCAACAAACGCTCAGTCTCACAATCGAACATTTATATTGCCTGCTGGTTTCCCATGGAAATAGTCTTTCTCCAGACTGCCTATAAATATTTATCTGATGTGCTTTTTTTTAATGTACTGACACAATTTGGACGCCTCTGAAAGCGAAAAGATGTTGTGGAAACCTCCAAATCAGATCCTAGCTTAAGAACAAACGTCAAGTCTCTGACATTTCCCTTTCTGCAGCTGTCCTTCTACAAAGGCTGCTGTATGAAAACATGTCACCTACAACATGTTCAAACATCTCAGGGTAACACTAGGGGGATATAGCCTCAACAACTGATTTGCAGGTCTGGGAGGCCCCAGCGGGCTTAAAAAGGGAAAATTAGCTTTTGTCAGCTGTCAGGAAAGTTGGGCCCACATGCTTACAAACTGTCACTGGGGGCACAGTCACAACATCATTAACGCTTGTACAAGATGATCGCTGAGGTGCTTTTTCCATGTTTTGATCCTGGCTCAAATGAATGGTCTTTATTCTCAATGTTCCCCTCCGTGTAAATCTGTTTCGCATATGACATTCATTACCCTTCACTTGAAAACTGACCTCCGCTATTTCCTTGAGCTGGAATATAATGTCTCCTGGGACAAAATGCACTCCTCAGCAGACAACATCTAATGAGTCATCATATCAAAATGTAGGTAAGAGGCATTAACATAATATAAAATATGCATACAGCCTGTGTTGGGGGAAATCTTCTAAGTCAGATTTTGGTGAATGTAATATTTTTCCACAAATCTATAACATTAGTGAGTCCACACGTGTTGCTGCTATTATCAAAAATTGACAAACCGAAAGTGCAAAAAATTCACATGCTAACTTTAACGATTCAATGCTTATGGTTGAACAAATTTGCTATCATAGGGGTCTCCTGAAAAATGAAGGAGGTGTATGGATTTGACTTGACCTATTTGTGTCCACTGTTATGTCCATTTAGTCTCAGCAAGACAGCAATGTTAATTGCATCCCACACAAACACTTGAGACATCATTGGAAGGCCAGATTGTCCTCTAATGACCACACCGGGACTTAGTAGTGTTGCTAGAATTAATCAAAACCAAAAATGTTCCCTGTGTCAATACAAATGAATAAGCTGGCTCTCAGAAGGACACGTTGATGTTTCTATACATGTAGTCAAAGATTTGGACAGTTTCACAAATTTTGTCAATTTTGTGTTCCATTATTTTCACTCACACTGCGTTTATAAAACTGTAATAAAAGAAAGTAATAAAACAGTACTAAACAGTAGTAAAACAAAGTGAGCCTTCTGCAGTACTTAAGAACAGTCAATATAGACGTTTGCACAGAAAAAGAGCTTTTTAAATCTTGGCTTTAGTCAGGTGTGGGTGTTTTTATTCAGAAATAATGACCAATCTTAAGCGCCTATCCCACATTTGAGAGTGTTAACCAAGGTAGTGAATGTGCATTCACGTCCGGGATTTGGAGGGTTCGTTCAAGGTCGCAATTCTTTAGACTTTCTTAAGACATTCTAAAATAGACTAGTCTTTCTTGTTGTTTAGAATTTGCTCTGACACGATAAACAATCAAGACGGCTTCAGTGCCCGTTTTAGTTTTGTTTTTTTTTTCTATTGAAACTTTTTCCATTGAAACCGAAGGTCTCAAAATCTAAAGTGGAGATTTGCCCATCTTTACTATCCAGTTTTGTGTGTAGCAATCATAAATCGTAGTTTTACCTCATCACTCTATTTCCCGCCAAAAACACTGGTGACGTTAAAAGACAGAAGTTCTTTCTGATTGGACAGAATTTGGCGAAACGCTTGCCACATGATTAAAACCACACTATGCGGCTTTATGTAGCAGTAATCAACAAAGCCATGTGGAGGTTTTTATTTATTTATTTTTAAAAATGAATGCAATATAACATGCAGATAGCCCTGGTTACGTCTAAACAAGGCCTGAATGTCTTAAGAAAGTCTTGAGATTGTGACCTTGAGTGAAACCTGAAGAGCCCAAAAGAGCAGCTACATTACCGACATTATTCTATTAAAGCCTCAATTTTATTCCATTTACGGGTGAAGGTTTCTTTTATCTCGTCAGGTTTCGTTGAGGGTTGCAAAAGTTCTTAAGACATTCTGAAATAGTCATAATTGTTCCGAACCGGCCTCAATTGTTTTTTGTGTCCTTCCGCCCGATGCCAGCGATATCAGTTTCATTATTACCAATTACAGGGTTCTATTGCTTTAACAGTAATGTGTGAGCCGTCCCCTTTGGATTCCTCGCCCAGAAAAGAAAAAGCACTACTGTGTCCCCACACCGTAATCTTCCCCCCCAAATCAATGTTGAAGCATTTGGATGTGGAAAGCAACACAGCAGGCAAAAAAACACCCGCCAATCAGAGCTGATGTGTTTTCAGAAATGGTTCCTTGTCAGTGAGGGAAGAAGGGCGTGATTACATCCCTCACCACTCCATAGCCACAGGGATGGTTGAAAAGATAGGGGGGGATTCTCTGCCCTCAAAAGCCCAGCTGTACCCATCAAGTGGTCCTGCTTTGGCTTTGACACCCCCAATATGACCATACTTGGGACACATTTTTAGCTGCCAATGTTTCTGGTTTTGTGGCCTACGCATATTCCTAAACAGCAATTATCATTACCGCTGGAAGAAGCCAGCCCTTATGTGATTTGGAGTCGACAACAATCCCAAAGACGTAATTTTACATTTTTTACGTATTTATTTTCCAGTTATTTTTTCAAGTAGTAGGCTAAAGGAGGCTCTAAAAATCGCTTCTACTAAATGAGTTAATGAATCGGGCTTTTTAAACTCCATAATTACTTCTACCCCCTCAGTGTACATAATGCGGAATACATGGATGCATTTCTATGTGCTCTTGTATGGTCCATAACAGTATCCATCAGGTTTTGTTGCCCATTGTCACAAATTTAACAACGTAGTAAAATTTTATGCAAAAAAGTCAACCTAAAATATACACATTTAATAAACTTTGCTGTTTAAGGGGTGCTTTGGGAAATAAAATTGCTACATTCAGTAGGTAGTTAAACCAAACCTTGAAAGTATGCTTTTGAAATTGAAGAGTCTCTTTTGGATGTACTGAAAAGAAAAAAACCTCATTAATGTGCATGCTTGTCGTTTGCAATGCTGAGAATTTTCTTGATGGGCAGAACTTAGGAAGACATGAAAATTCTGAGAGCATATAAAATGTGGACCTGAAAATCTCTGATCATATGTTTGCTCAAGAGAGAGAGGAAAAAAGAAAGGAGGAAAGAGAGCGAGAGAGAGAGAGTACCCCCTCATTTCTGTGGGCCATTACAGGCGGGAATAGCTCCCATTTGTCCCACCTTGACATTTGAAAGGATCTCTGATTGCAAAGGAAAGAGGAGCAGGCAGAGGTGAGCAAAGAGAGAGTTCTCCTCAGGGGTCGGTGACGTGACCCAGATGATCCACCATTGTGGCAGCCATGAGAGGTCAAGGGTAAAACTAACAGGCCAAAAGAAGGGCGTGGAGCAGCACCGTGAAGCTATTAAGTACTGTGTGTTCTTCTTGCCTTCATCTTGTCGCATAACTCACTTCAGAATGGATACATTTTATAACAATTCAGTGAAGACAAAAAAGTGTCACATCATCAGTCAAGATGGCTGCAAGGCTACGTGAAATTTTAACAGGGTTTCTGCATGTATCAGATTAGCGCGTTTTTCTTTTTAAATTAAGAGAAAATTAATGTGAACATGAAACAACTTTTTGAGTGATTGCTTCTCAAAATATTGTATTATTTTTTTTAATTGTAATTAGCGGCAATTTTCCAGTAGATGAGCCAGAAATAAAACAGATGTTACACAATCTATCTTCTTGAGCTGCTGAATGCAACTTCTCTGGAGAATTTAGAAGTTAAACAAATCATCCACAGATGGCACAAGCACAGCATAAGTCAAATAAAACAAAAATATTGATTATTTAGTATAAAACCCTAATACACTTCATTTGAACTTTTCTAAACATGGACACAAAACTGTAGGAGTGCAATGACATAATATAGTTGCAAAAAAAAAAAAAAAAAAAACATTAACAAAAAAAAAAGTAGGTTTAATAATGATCCTGGTACCTCCAGAGTCTCTCAACTCTCGGTTGAAGTGATGAGATAAAAATATTGAAAACAAGCTTGGGAACAGCTGCTATACATGATCTCATAGCATTAAGATTATTTAGGCTGGTATGATGATCACATTTTAATGGGAGAATTTACATGAGGAGCGACGCAAGATTATCATAAAATCAAACAAATGTGGCGTCGCTTGAAAAAGGAAGCATGAGAGAGTACTCAACTGAAATGAACCCCGTAATCTACACTGTAAAAGAAGATGAGAAAAAGCAACAGATATGCGCATCAGATCAACCATCTGAGACTTTGCGCTTGTACAAGCGAGCGGCACTGGGCGGTAATGAGCCGCAAGGAGCCGACGACATTCAAAGTGGGCCGGAGATGTGAGAGAGAGGAGGCGACGACGGGGAGGAGGCGAGTTGAAACTGAGGTCAGCCCGGAGTAAAAGCTGTTGGGTGCTGTTCGAATCGCTCACAATGGGCAGGAAGGAGAAAAGAAGTTGTGTTGTGGGTGGGTTTTTGTCCGTTAAAAGGAAACAAACATTTTGAGTGAGTTGGTAAGATAGTAAAGGCAGAGCTTGTGAAAAAAAATTCAAATATAGATGCACTGTATCATTATATATTTTTCCTCCCTATCTGTTAATATATTAAATATTTTTTGCTCATACTCCACTGACCTGTTTCTACATAGAGTTCAATTCAGAAGAACTGTAACTCAACATGACATGTTGATAATGTATCATTATCTTGTCACAGAGCATCAAATATTTATATTTTTATGATGTAAATAGGCAATGAAAAGGAGTTTCACTGCTACTGATTTATTTGTGAGTACACACACACACACACACACACACACACCCACACACACACACGAACACACGCATATATATTTATATGTATACAGTGGTTATGAGATTAATCCGTTCCGCTGTTACATCATAAAAATATGAATGAAAATACGAATAATAAAATAGCTAATTCACGACCATTAATGGTTATAGTTGTCAAATATACATTTTTACGAGATTGGTAGTGAGTAAATGAACTCATTCACTGCCATTGACAGCTACATCAGTCAAAATCCATTTTCATTGGGCTGGCAGTGATTGAGTTAATGCTGAAGTTATCCAGACTATGCAGCAACATGTAAGGATTTATTTACGATATTTAAAATGTTATTTAAACTTTGTTTTAGAATTTAGATTCCTTTTTTACTTTTTCTTACGTACATTAGAATGTTCTTGATCATTTTGATATAGTTAAGTCCTGACCCTCAAAAGGTTGTCTTCTTCTTATAATAAACAGCAACATGCCAAAAATAAAAGCGAACAAAATTATGGCAGGGATGTTCAATCTCAGTCCGGGCATGTTGCTCCGTGATCGGGTCAAGTCATTGGAGACATATCCACTCGGTAATGAGTGAGATATATTTTTTTCAGACCCTGAGAAAAAGTCTTGTTTGGAATTCTCTTTGCTTGACACAATGGTCATAATCTACTGGATAATAACCTTGACGCAGGAGTGGAAAATTCCTTGTTGTTAACAGGAAAGGGAGATTAAAACAAATGTCATTTATTTTTATTATTTGTAGTTAACTCTTAACTGGACATTCTCTGAACTCCAAATGCAAAATAGTTCGGCATGTGGCGTCCACATCTACTTCAGCCATCGTTAGAACTGATCGTTCCAGTGGGGCTCACAAAGGCTTCAACTATTTCAATATGCTGTATGTACTGCTCTCACAGCTGTTGAAATAAACCTTTTAAAATTGGTAGATATGGCGGAGAAGGTGTAAAACTGACACCTAGCAAATTGTAAATAAGCGCTGAAGTGCTATCTATCAAACATACCGTATTTGACAGTATCCACATATTCCATTGATGCCGAGTCCCTTTTAAGTTAGATAGAATCAAGAGAAATTTAGTTGAGCAATTTGAAGTGGATGAATAGCCTATTTTTCACCTGCTGTGGAGACAATGAAACAAAATGTTTCGCATGCGTTTATAATACCCCCCCCCCACACACACACACACACACAAACTTCCAGCTGTCCAACAAAAGACGCAAAGCTGCGAAGCAGAGAAAAAAAACAAAACAGTGGCGACTGAAAAAAGAAAGAGCCACTTAAGGAAGGCGAGATCAAGCAAAGAGCAAACAAAGCGAGAGATTGTGAGTGGCTCCAACTCAATCAGAGCGCAGCAGGCAAGCGCCCCATCAATCACCGTCTGCTTGTCCTGTGGCCGAATCATGCCACGTTGAGTGGTGGACAACCACCAGCAATTTGAAGCCTGCTGTGTGAAAACACAGTTACCTAAAATCACCCAGGGGATCTGGAGATTTTGGGCTTAACTTCCTACCTATCAACTCTCGAAAACACTGCAGACAAACTTCATTTCACTGCAATGGCCTCGTGGGATCTACTTTTGTTTTTGCATTGGCCTACTTTATACCAATGGTGGAAATGTCTTTTTTTTTTTTTGCTATATGTCTGTTTGTCAATTTTTCCTCTATTGTCATATATTTTTGACACAGATGTCCTTTTTGGGATTTCTACAAAAACAACCTCCTTAAGGTCTTAAATTTCATTTCACGCATTTGTCTCAAAACCAGGCATTTCAACTAGGCAACATTAAAATTGCTATAACTTTGCCAATTTTAGTGCTACATCTATCTGTTATACATAATTTTAAAGGGAATTAAGTATAGAATATCTACAGTAATTTCTATTTGTCAATATGTTTATTTTTGAGGATATAAGTAGGGTAAATTAGATAGATAGATAGATAGATAGATAGATAGATAGATAGATAGATAGATAGATAGATAGATAGATAGATAGATAGATAGATAGATAGATAGATAGATAGATAGATAGATAGATAGATAGATAGATAGATAGATAGATAGATAGATAGATAGATAGATAGATAGATAGATAATCAGACTTATGTCGGCGAGTTTCAAGTTCTATTCATATGATATTGTATTATCTTGTGGGGAATCATTTTGAGGGTGTCCTGAGACATGTCCCAAATGTGGGAGGAACACTGTGATTTGAATTGCAGTATTGTTGAAAAATAATCCACGTTTTATTAATCCAAAAACGTATTTCTTCCCGGTAATATCCTGTTCAAGGTCGTGAGAAATCAGACACAATCCTAGCTCACCTCAGGCAAAAAGCAGACCACAAACCGAACTGTCAAAAAAACATCTTCATTTCAACACCAAACCCCACACTTAAACACGACTTTCTACTTATAGTTCTTTTCGTAGCAACATATCGAAGCAATTTAGAGAAGCAGTTTTTGTTTGCCAGAAAGTCTTCCATGTAGGGAGGCCTGGATCAGTTTGGAGTTGGAAAGAAGTCTAGCCAAGATGAAAGCGAAAGAAAAAAAATAATCAACAGCGTGCTGACATCTGAGCAACATTCCGCCGCAAACATGTGCGTCTACACTCAACATCGCGAGGAACAACCAGAGAGGCGGACTTGAAATCCAGCAGATTATTTATGAACACTGCCCCTCGTCCCTTCCCTTTCTGATAGCGCGCCTCCCTCCCGCTGCGAATTAGAGTGGCTCACCTCCCACTTGTGGTCCGGTTGTGCATGAATCAAAGCGGTGACAGAGCAGCGGGGAGGATGGCAGATGCCACAGCCAGAAAGCTTTTCAATCAGGTTGCCCTTCCAAGTCTTCGCCAAGGTGAAACACTTCACCAGCAGATAAAGAAAAAAAAAAAAAAAAAAACAACACCCACGGTCATATGCACGGGTGCACGCGTTCTATCGCACATGTGCAGGGGCCCGCTTTAATCCTGCTCATTAACCTTTTATGTTTAAAAGTGATGAAGAAATAGAGTAATGAGAGTGAAGGTCAATGGTGTTTCTGTATGCTGGACTCTTCTCTTGCCTCTGGTTAATTGATAAGGTGAGCACTTAACATTTATAAGCACTGTGGCCTTCATTTGGTTTCAATGGCTCACCTGCCGCGCTAACGCCTGTATTTTTGCGAGACGTCACGGGAATTAGAAATTCATGTTGACAAAACATGTTTGGAATAATTGCTATGCGGAGCAAATAAGAAATGCTATTTCTGCTGGCAGAGTGGTATTTCAATGCAATTTTAAGACACAATTTCATTTCCATTGTCATCATCTGCAGTGGTCTTTTGCTGTGCAAAATACCAGGTGCATAATCTGGGATGCTTTTGTGAAAGGCGGTCATTAAAAGAACGGTTTCTACCAAACGCTATTTTGTCAATTGCTCCACTTTGGATTTCCACGGCATTGTTTGCCTTTCACTACGTAGAAAGTATAAAATAACAACTGAATTCAGAATGAAGACATTTACATGAGTGCTAGCTCCACTTGGTCAGAATGTCCATGCTTTCATTTAGTTTTCTCTAAAATTTCTTGCTTGGCGAATAGAGTTTTTACAGAAACCAATTAATCATGTTACACATATTGATGTGGCTATAGGTGAATTAACAATTGATTTGAAACACTTGATTTACGTATTTATAATAGCTATTCGTTAATTATTGTGAGAAATCATGAACATGATAGATGTCTTCGAATAAACTGGTAGCCCTTTGTATTACTCTGTAGCAAAGAAGTAGCTCTCAGTTTCAAAAAGGTTGGTTAGACCATTTTCACTAAATCTAGTGCAGCCACATTTTCCATTGTGAACAATGTCACTTCACGCTGTCCATCCATCTCTGACTCTTACAAACGTGGGGTTTTGTTGCATTTAGATAAATGAAGGACTTTGCTTTGGCTTGCTATAATAGTGGTTTGTTGCAATCATTAGTTGTGGCTACAGTCGCACCTGGGAGCTTTGCATTTATGTGGTAGGCCAAACTTAAGATGTGTGTGTGGTAAGCATGCTCATATTTACAAAGAATGGTTATTGCTCTACCTAGATCTTTTAAGGTGAAGTTTACCGTTCATCAAATGGACAACTATCAAATGCTCTTCCATTTTGATGTCTTACTTCTGCTTCAGAACTTGCCCTTCCATCCACAACAGGAGCCTATCAGGTCATGTCAAACACAAAGACAGTCAGTGTCCACTGATTGACCTTTTCAACCCCCAACAACTGAGCCTGATACATAAAAATGGATCCAATCCGCCTAATGAAAGCATAAATTTAGAGATCAAAAATTTGATTAAGACAACTTTTGACAACTCAACTTGCTAAAAAGGCCGCACAGTACAATGCACCTCTCCGGTGGGATTGTAGGAGGAGTCTGAGAGTTTGAAGTCGGAATCAAGAGGAGCTTTCAGACTTTCAAAGAAAGTTACAGCTATGCCAGTTTACCTTTCCTTACCACAAAGTTCCCGTGGTATTCAGGTTGAGGTGTTAAGAGGATTTAGAGAGATCAATCACCTTTTATTCTCACTTCCCAGTAACAGGTGGCACTTTGTCAGATTTCAAATGTCAAAAGGAAGAGCTAACAATAGCTCTGGAGTCCAAACCTGGTTTGGAATACCAGGAAGGGGTAAGATGTCCGCTGGAGAAGGGCGCACAGCAGAGTATGTTTGCCTTCCCAGCAGGCCAAGCAGCTCTACGGGAGCGACACGGCAGGAGATCTGAGTGGGTCGAGCGACGGGGGCAGACTAAAAGGAAGGCTACAATTCATTGGAGAAAAGAAGCGCTTTCCGAGCTTTGAGTTACGGTCACCTGAAGGCAGGGGGGCTCCTGCATACTTTTGAACCGTGGTGCGGCGGGATGGTTTCTTTCTTTCACTTACACAAAAGGCTGCTTGAGAAGGCATTCTTGAAATAACTTGGCTTGCCTAGTACCATTCTGCCATATATCTCACGCATCGACAGTTCTCTTGGAATTCCTATCCGTGGAATCAAGAGAAGTCCCGTATTCCCAGCAACCATAGACTGAGTGACTGGCTGCCTTCGATTGATTTTACTAGACATGTTTTTCGGAATGGTCAGCAAATGTGATGTTATCAATGATTCATAAGGACTGTCAGGATCATATGTATTGAAAGCTCCTTCTCCTCTATGAGTCAGCAGGGGGGAGTGAGATGGCGAGAACAGCCTGCAGCTACAGATGGGCGACTGAAGGTTTTGCCCTGGTTAAACATTAGCAGATTTTAAAACAGAAGAGAATGCTTAAAAAAACACCACCCTTTTTCAATTTCGAGATCAATTGCTCTTTAGAGCCAGTTTGAACAATAAACTTTTCCTTCTCAGATGTACAGCTGAAAAAGCCAGATAATTCTCATAATGTTTATATTACAAAGTACAGATGGCTGTATGTAAAAGGGAGTTAATCATGTATTTATTTATTTTTTTGCCATTTGAGCGAAGCAGACCTATTCAACCGATTTTAAGAGAAAATCGACTTCAAATATTTGCCCCGACGCAGGCTGTGCCTCCGGCTCAAACATTATTACCTGCAAGGTTCGGGCCCCTTCAACTCCACTCTGTGAAAGTCTACAACAGTGCGTGAAAGGTAAACACGTTGTGCATTCAGAATCGCAGGGCTCACTTAGTCGTCTTATCTTTGTGATGAAGTGGTTTCCTCCTCCTCTTCTCAGGATACAGGCCCATGCACTTGCCCAAACAAACCCGACAAGGGTATCGTGCGCATACAACAACACCAATGCATCCAGACGCCGCTGCTTTTTTTTTTCTTTTCTTTTCACCAGCACCACTTTGAGTGCTTCTTGTTTGGTTTGCTGATAACGGCCATGTTGGGGAACATGTGGTGCATGTGTGTTCCATTTGCCCACTAATTAGATTGCAAAGGCTGTGCACTGAACCGTGCACTGTAGCACCCCCACCCCTCCCCTCCCGTGCCTCCTCCGCCTCCACCCACTCTGCCAGTCAATCAGATAAGACGGCCATTCTGTCCCTCATCAGTGTCCATTTTGTAAAGGCCTTGATTTGGTGAATGGATTTGCAACATGGATTTTGAAAAAGCACAACCAGCTATACAGTATCGCCCAAAACAGCCCACCCACATGTGACAAATTGCCATATAGTGAAAAGAAACATGAGCTTCTGATACTGAAGTGAGAAGACCACACAAGCTGGAAAGTAATGTGTAGTACAACTCAAGTCCCATGGAAACATCTCCATTATAAAACCATTAAAAATGAAACATCGCTGCATCTGGTTAAAAATAGAGGGATTTTGAGGTTAGGACAGCCCAGCTTTCTAGCGCAATCGCTGCATGGTTCACATGAGGTGTCAAAGAAGATATATGTTTGTATTTACAGCGGAACATCAGACTCGTGGTGCATTTAGAAATGAAAAAAAAAACAAAACCATATATTCCATAAGAAATTATTTGAATTGAATGAATTAATGTTTCTGGGTATAAACTACACAGATATTAAATAACAATTGGAAAAGAAAGCTATCATTCTTTTCTAAACTATCTAATATACTCCACATAACTTTTTCTTCTGTAAAAACTGTTTAAAACGAACCATTAAAAAAAAGAAAAAAAATACTATGTCACTCCTTGTTCAGACCAGGTGACAAACATGATTTTCATCACATTTTGCCTCTACACAGATGCAGAGAACAAGGACTTGTTCGAAAACAAAACATTTATTTTATTAAAAAATACAAAAATAAAACAAGTTCTCAAGTGATCAATAGAATTACCAAACTAACTAGACATTTACTACTTAGCATGGCAAGTACTTGAACAGACAAAAGAGTAGCAGGACCTGACAAGGACAAAAACGAAACAGGAACTTAAATATAAACCAACTGACAAGACAACAAGAAATACCCGGAGAAGGCACTGTGTGTCGGAGGTAGCTGATTGGTTAACAGATGTGAATGGGTTGACAGACATTGACAAACTTTAACGAGAGACTATGACAACAAGGACACGAGGAAAACATAAGACTAAAATGTAATCACAAATCAAGATAAGACTGAATTATGACAATTTTTGGCTCCAAATGTGTTTGTTGTGATAGGTCATGTATCGGCATCCATTTTATTTTCAGCTCTGCCATTAAATCGTGCCACTAATGACAATGCATAAAAAATAACAAAATAAAAGTATTCAACATTTTACAAATAAGTCAATAATTTTCTTCATGTTGATTCCTCTTAATTTGAAAAGAAAAAACTACTGTTCCTGTCACAACATTAAAAGCATTAAAATAGATCTGCTGTTATATGCAAAAACCCATTTACGTATGTAAACCGAGATATGTATAATGCAAGCTAATAAGCATTAGCAATATTAGCCTAGTCCGCCTATGGGTAGCGGTTCCGAAATTTCACCAAGTGACAAAAACAGACGCCAAAAACAATTCAAGATATCTTTACAATGGATTAATCACCATAATAGTAGCACAACCCAAATGATTGTTACTGAGTTTTATTGCTTTAATTTTTGAGATCCTAATTCCACTAACCCTTTTTTCATGCGATCTACCAATGCTAACTTGGTGATCATCCAGTCAATCGCTATTGACTCCTTGAGCACCCACGGTGCATACTGTTGGTGGCTGGAAGGTAAAAAAAACCCAACAAAAACAGCTAAATACTGTAAGATTCAATGATGACCACATTTTTCAAATCCCACCCTCTTGTCATCCTGAAAAGCTTGCTTCCTTGAGCCTTTACAGACTAGGTCCTTTTTTTTTTTGTCTGTGCTGAGACACAGGAAATTCATTCCTAGCTAATTTGATTAGCATGATCATTGTTGCAGGCATCCCCCACTCCTCCTGTCGCTTCCTCACCCACTCCCTTGAACAGTTTAATAGTCCCTCCGGTACTGAAATCTGACCCAAAAGAAGAACTGGGGAGCATCCAGTCTTTAAACACACCAAAGGTAAGTTAAATTAGCACTAAGATCCTGGATTTGAAAAAAAAAGAAAAACCTGCAAACAGATACAGGAGCCATTCAGGGAGGGACAAAGGGAAGAGTGGGTCCAGGTTTTAGGGTGGAGTGGGGATACAGTAACAGGATCCAGCAAAGCCCTGTACTCTCCTGAGCCCTGCAGCGTAAACAAACAGCTGAGACAGAGCGGGGCAGAGGCTCCGACACACGCACCGAACCACACACACATGCATAGACAGGCAATCAAAGCGAGGCAGTCTGCCCAGCTAAGGCTCACCTCCAGGCACCCACAATGACATCGACTCATCACATTATAGCTTCTGTCTCTGGTTTCATCTGCTCAAACTATCAATCTGACAACAGCTTGGCGGGCTTCGTTGAGCGGAGTTGCCCACAATTTCAGTGTTTTGAGCCATCTTAATTTTGACTGAGGCCTCTAAGAAGCATAAAGCAAAGCTCTTCTGATGTTTATTTGAATTTCATTGCAAAAAAATGAGCAACTTCAGAAGATATGAAAGAAACAAATATTTATTCATGACATATTGCAGCCATGAGTCAAAGCTGCAAAAATCCCCCCCAGTTATAATTCGTCTGGCTAACTGACAATACAGAACTTTTATTAGCCACAAACCATGTGACTCGGCCATGCCACAAAGACAGGAAGTGAGGACATTGCACAAACACGGAGTTGGGTGACACATTTCTTTGTGACCTACTGTATGGAGCGCAAGCTTGGGGTCGCATCAAACACTAGAGGGCGCAGTTTCACGTACAATAAGGTTCAGGGGGGAGAAAGGGGACGCTTAAACAAAGCGACTCAATGCCAATCTGCTCAACTTTGCCCAAAAGATTCATTTAAGCCCCCCCCCCCGCTGCCTATTACGCCATTATCTGCAGTAAAATATACAGTTTGAGGTACTTACTTGCATTCCCGATCCTCTAGGTCAAAATGTGGATTGAAGTTGATGAGGATCCGCTGGTGGGGGCCAGGGGCCGAGATCACCCATGTACAGCGCTGAGAGGAGGTGTAAGAGAGGGGGTACCCGGGAGAGGTGAGGTAGTTGGCATTTGATATTCGGATGTTGCCTCCACATTTGTCTGCAAAAGGTAAAATGACCACTTTTCAAAATATGTTCAATGTCTTTGAAAGGATAAGAAAGAGAAAGAAATAAACTAAACCGACAATTTATAATTATATATATATATATATATATATATATATATATATATATATATATATATATATATATATATATATCTTATATCTTTTGGCGCATAAATACATGACTGATTAAAGTCGTTAACTTTTTTCCAAACACAATTTCATCAACTATTAATGGTCAGTTTAGAGAATGTCTTTCTATAGTGCTTTGATTTAATGTACAATACATGCTTTTAAAAAGTGTTATGAGCAAATGTGATGCTAACCAATTGGAAGGTTTAGTAAGCTCATTGAAATAATATACATACAAAAATATATATATTAATCTTGGCAGTGATGTTACTTGTAGAAAAAATAGCTTAAAAAGTATTTGTGAATGAGGCATAAGCTGTGGACAGAAGTTTTAAGGTTCAAATAATTTAAAATCTAATCTTAAGAAATCTTATTTATATTTAACAAGTGACTTTTGTTCAAGTCAGAAGGAGCTTGTAAGACTTTGCTATAGCGGATCAATGAGGATCACAGAGCTATTTTATTTTTTAATATTGGGATTAGTTGCCACTCAGAGTACATAACGGGATTATTTATATAGATATCAGATGTCACTTACCGTTTTTGAAAGCCTTGGCCACCAAGAGGAATCCCATCAACAGGACAAAGACTAATCCACAATGCATCCTCGTTTTGTCAACCCCAAAATAAAATCAGCAAAAAACCCCGGATAAACTCATCCAAAAGCCTTACGGCTGAAAAAGATTGTCCTGTCTTATCACGGCAGTAGTTTAAAAAAAAAAGTCACTTGTAGTGAGGCTGCTGACTTTTGGGGTTCAGGTCGCTGGCATCCTGTCATTCAGCTCCTGTTTCCTCTCGCATCAGTCGATTGCGCTCTTCTCCCTAGCCCTGAGTTGGCCATATCCTCGTCACCGGAGCCAAGGTAGGTAACGTTCAAAAAAAAAAAAAAATCCAGTCCCCCTTTGCGTCCTTTTTTAGTCAAACAAGAAGTTGGCACGAAGCAATCCCGAGCTGTTGAAATGAGAACAAGTTTAAGCAGGTGTGAGCAGGTTCGAAACCAGTGGAAATTTAACGCGCTTTTCACAACTTAAGCAGTTCAACTTTCAGTTGAGGACCCTTCTTAGACAAAAGGACTTCTTAAATGACAGCGCATGAGAGGCTGTGCCGAGTCAGTGTGTCGCACGAGCCATGCACCTTTTTATGCGTAAAAGCTGCGCTCTGACTAACAGAGCAGCACTCGTCCATTAAGTGCCATGCCTCTCTCCTCCCCATCTCTTTCTCTCTTTTACCACCCTCTCCTCACCCCCTTGTCTTCTCATACAAGAGGAGCAAGGCGTTAATGAAAGATGCACTCTTGCAACAGCTCTTCCTGCGGGAATATTCAAGGAATCGTTCCACTGCGGACGAAATTGGTTTCACACATATAAATGTAAGACATGAAATGAATTGTTTTTATTCCGTTTTCCTAATTCTAACTTCTCTGTATGTGCTTATCGGATCAGCGCTTGTTGCAGTCAGTTTCTGCAAACTCGAATAATGCAGTTTTTTTTTGTGTTAAATTCTCCGTGACATTTTGCAATCATAATTGTTATCAAGATGAGGCTTACCCCAAGGCACTGACACTAAAAAAGCACTCTGCAATTCAAGGGGAATCAATTCAAGCATAAATGATAGTAGCAGAATTGTACTGGTCTTTTACTCAAGGCTGCCTTCATCGGGTCACGCTGAACAAATAAGAACAAAGACGGCTTGTATTCATCATATATACCTTAACCTCGAAAATTGAGTAGAATATTCGGTCAAACCACAAGCCATTACGTTTTAGCTGTTGTGTATAATTTTGGGGTTTGCTTAATAGACAAAGGTAAAGTTATCAGTTAACGGTTCACCTAAAACAATAATAACACGAAATTTTTAAAGTATTAAAAAACCACCGAAGAGGGAGCAATATTCACCTGTCTGGAGGAGCGTGCATCCAATCCGCCGGTTCCAAGCTCCAGGCTGCCTCAGAATGTCTCTACAAATAGAAGTCAATTGTCTATAGACAAATGAAAATAAGTTAGCAACTACACCCGCAACCTCCCGTTTGATTTGTTTTCGCACCGATCGCCAAACAGAATTTCGCCGATTTTCGTCCCTTCTGCGTAAAGGCGCGCAGCCGCTGCCGGGAGACTCCTCGCACTCTCCCCCGCATTCAGACGCGCTTTCCGGGCTGCTGTTTTTCTGCGCTCCGTTCTCTCTCGCCTCTGTCCAAACTGAGCACTGCGAACCCCAAAGTGTTCCACTATGTCAAGACGGCGCGTTTAGATAACAGAAAGCGCCAGATAAATCCACAGCGAGTCAATTGTGCAAGTTTGTCCGGTCCACGTCTCGTACGTGCGCCACTGCTGCTGTTCTGATGGAAAACGCCAAAGGTTTGAGTGCGTGCCAGCCGCACACGCCCCTTTTACGAGGGATGAGTACGCGAGCGCGTGGTCGTCAACGTGCGCGCGCACGTGCGTGCGTGAGTTCAAACAGCTGTCTTTTCTCTTTGGAGCCCATATGAATTTTATTGAACTTCAGGCGCTGACCCAAAGGAGTTTGATAAGCGCACTTGAAGTTAATTCCTCGCACGTTGGGGAAGAAGCTTAGTACAAATTATTTTGATTGTTCGATTTCCTACATTACCCTACTGCACATCTACTGCATGTAAGTTTTTTGGTTTCACAGATGAAAACGACATAGATTAAAATACTGCAACAGATATGGGGAAGCAAGATATTCCCCATCCATGGCAAAAGGAACAGTATCATGATATCTCAAAGGAGTTGAATTTTGTGTCTGCCTAAAAGTGGGACACAAAGTGTGCATTTTCTTCTTTCATTGGGCCAACAGGTGTTGGTTGATAGTTAAAAAAATAATTACATAATAATAACATGTTGTTTTAAACTAAGCACCCTTCCTAAAAATGGTCTTTTTGCTAAAGAAAACCTTCAAAAATGTGTTGTTTTTTATGAAATATGCAAAAACGTTACGTTAAGTTGATACAAATATTGGCTCTGTCTTTTTTGACCAATATATGGTTATTTTTGACCCCACTATTTTTATGTTTGGCAATGTTTGTGCTGTGCATGCACTTAAAAAAACTATGTGTATCTTAAATGTTAAAATCACTGTATAATTTATAGTAAATGAGTTAGAATTTAAGCAATGCATACAGCCATACTACAAAATTAATGTGCACTTTCAGTACAGCATGTATACTCTAAAAAAAATTTGATCAATTTAACCGAATTAGTGGTTTAAAAAAAAAAGACCAAACCAATTTTTGGGGTTAATTTTACCAAACTTTTTAGTTTGATTTATAGAAAACTACACCACTCTTGAAGTTTTCTTATCCAAAACACATTTTCCTTGGGTTGCTTTAATAACCCAAAAAGTCTCCTGACATCAAGCCAAATATTGGTTCAGTCCTTTTTTGCCCCATAAATGTATTGATTTTTTTTTAACACAACTGTTTTTAAACTACTCTTTATGAAAGACAACGCTGCCCTTTTTTGAATGATACTTTCATAAGATGATTAAACATCTTCATCATTGTGCTTTACAGTGAAGTAGAAAGCAACAAAGCATGGCCCAAAAAGAGAAAATACACACACAAATGACCATAAAACTATTACAGCTACAGGATTGGAATTTTAAATGTTTATTAGAAAGGCTCTTAAAAGAGAAATTTAGTGATGCAGACAAGATAGATGGATTCTAGACACTGTCCCTATTGCTGGAGGTCAACTAGTTTTTTTTTTTTTTTTTTAAAGCTGCTTTCAAGTTCTACTGACTTCAACTGTGAGCGATTGCAGCTGCCGGTCTGAGCAGTTATGCGCTTTGTGCCCTATTGGGGGCGTTAGGTAGGGGTGAGCTGCGCCCTCAGCCTCAAACACCGACAGCACAGCTGCTTTCCAGACAAATGTATGTAAGTGGAATAAAGGTTGTGGTCATACATTAAGTACAGCATCCGGCATGCATTTTAATCAGACTGTACATGGCACGACGTACCGCAGCAGCAATAACTCAAACATGCATTTTCTTTGAAGTTAAAATAACGATTGTGATATGCAATCACAAGACTCTTGATTGAACAAAGCCTTTCCATGGATTCAAAGTATTTTCTTGATTCCACCAGGCAGTGAATATCTGCTATTATTTACTGCTCTGGATGTTTTTATATTAAGCCCCACATATTGTCAACATCTCTCAAAAGTAAAGCTACATAATACCTTCCTGGAAGTAGTCAAAGGGAACATTATTATCTTTAAAGCGGAATAAATTCCACAGGAAATCCAAAATAACGTGTGATTTAGCAGCGTGACAGCACACACTTTATTAACATGTCCCCCTTGTTGAAAAGTTTATGGAGCACAACAGTGCAAGATAAGAGCATCCTTGCAAGGATATTATATATTTTTTTTTCCTAGAGAGCAAGAGCTTCAGTTTCCTCCCAGCACTAATAACTCTATTTCTTACTGATAATGCAAAAGCTCAATTGATGCCGGGCATCTCCATCAAAGACAAACTAGCCTCTGGTGTCCTCTGGGTAACCGGAACAATATGTACAGTCATTTCACAAGGGTGCCTGTCTATGTCATCTGAAATGAGGATTTGATGAGGGCTTGATTCTAGAGGAACAATAAAAGAACAATTTAAAGGATTTGCTCTCTTATATTGCCCCAATAATCTATTGCGGAGTCGGGTGGGTAATTACTTCTGGTTAAAAAACAAAAAAGGCAGACATTTTTAGTGCTGCTGAAAGTGGTGGATTTGATTTCATTTGCATTTTTTTTCCCGTCTAAGCAAGCTTTTCAGGTTCAAGTGTTTTGGCCAAGGAGAAAACATTCCAACCTGGATTTCGATTGAATATCTGTTTTTTGAGTCTAATCCAAACAACCTGTTTGCAATTAAATACTTTTGGGCTATTTTGGATGAGAGGTTACACAAAGGTTTCGAATGAAAGGAAAATATTAATGTAGTGCTGGAGCGCTCTTTAGAGCCCATGCCCCCTTCAAGGCCACTTATACAAAACCGCCTAAAGTTTCATTGGTTCTACCTTGGTCTGTGCTCCACCTCTCCAGCAGTTTTACAAAATCGTCGTAGTCGTTTTTGTGCATTTGTATTGAACAACTAGCATTTGAACCTCTGCCAAATGCAACAGAAAATGTCTTTCTGCCATTTGAAAATCTGACATAAAACAAATAGTTTGATGAAACGTTTCTTCATTTAATTGCAAGAGACCCCACACCAAGATGACATCATGGACATAAAAAACCTTCCCATTGACATACACTAATAAAGTGCCTGTGTGATTTTTTTTTCATCGTAAAATAATGTAACAATAATGAAAACATGTGTTTCCTTTCACATGATAAACATATGGGGGGGGGGGGGGGGGGGGGGCTGTGAATGTGGAGCAAACATATTAGACTAGCAGACTTGTTTGAACATACTTGCATTTTCATTTAAATATATTTTCTTGTACATTCAAACTTATTTCCATATGCAAATGGTTTACTTTTTAATATGTAAGACTGTAAGACTTTGAGGCTAATGCCAAAAGCATTTGCTCCAACTATGCCACCACAGGATGTTAATGAGTATACCTCATAGGATTATTTGGAAAATAAATACTTGGTTTAGACCAAAATAATCTTGCATTCTGTCATGTTTATAATTATATTTTTGGAAAATATGTTCAAACATGCGAAAATTACAATTAATAATGTATGATACTTTTAGACTAAACACGAAAAACATTGAATTTGTTCCAAAATGCTAAAAATGATATGTATAGCATGTAGCTTATATGTACAATTGAACATATTAACATGCACGTTTGGACCCATTTTTAAATATATTTGTACGTTCTTTCAAACACTCCCGAACATACTTGTTATTGGGAAAAAAGTGTTAGATTTTGACCATTTAGCTTACGAGAACGTTCCAACATGTCATCCATTATGTTCAAATGTACTACTTATATGTTAAAATGTACTTCTAGGCTAAATGTTAGAAACACATCATTTTTGTTCCCATGATGTCACAGGATATTAAAAAGCATACCCCAATGAATTATGGTAAAAATGCTATGTTTTGCATTTATCTTACAAATATGTTCGAACATATTAACAAGCATATTCAGAGGCATTTTAAAATATTTTCGTATTTACTTGCAATTACACTCAAACACACCTCTAACCTAAATGCTAAAATGAGTTGTTCCCATAATGTCACAGGGAGTTTGAGCATACCTCATAGCATTATGGAAAAAAGTGTTGTTTTTAGCATTTAGTTTACAAGTACAATCAAATATGTAAAACACGTTCAAAGATATTTTCAAAAATTAGAAAATATGTGTGTATATTTGTTGATGTTCAAATATGTTTGAAAATATCTGTTCAGATGAATTTGCCAGTCCAATATATTTACTCCACAGTGGCAGCGCCATGCTTCTGTACAAACAAGTCTGAATGAATGAAGGAAAAAAAAATCTGTTCCCAGACCTCGGGGACTTCATAGCTGGCAATTGAGCATGGTAGCATCATTCCAAGGAATTACAGCATGTATTAGAGGCGCAGCCCATGAACATTTTAAGACTTTTTCCACCATTACTGTATTCCGGTCAGCCCTTCGTGACAACCATGGTAAAAGACATTGACACGGTCTTAAATGTTGTCACAGTTAAGAAGGCAGATGTTGCTCATTGCTAGCCAACAAAATGCTTTACATACTCTCTCAAAAGGCTTGCTGACAAATGCTACGAGTTGTGAATCTGTTTTTTTTCCTCCTTACATCAGAGGAATGTAATGTGAATGTGTGCTTTATTGTGCAATGTGAACAAATTTAACACTATGGGTTCACTGTCTGAGCCTGTGGAGGAAGACACGGGTGACAGTGGACAGTAACAGATGTCTATGCCAGTGGTCCCCAACTACAGGTCCGCGACCCGGTACCGGTCCGTTGATCAACTGGTACCGGGCTGCGTGGGCCGCACCTGAAATAATGTCTTGGAACTGATTTTGTTTAACATTTCATTTGTTTGAGCTTTGTTTGGCTTGATCTTTGTTTTTGGCGCCGTCTCTGGCCACTGTAGATATTACATTTTGTAGTGAGAGGGATGGTGACGCACACGTTGTTTTTTCTCTGTGAAATATGGCCCACGGCTGTAAGTTGTACTTTCTTTGTAAGAATGTTAATTTATAATATGGCCAAAATGTGTTTGTTTGTTGATCCAATAACCCGTGACTGTGTATAACATGCTAGCTGATATTAGTTCTTATCCTCATCATGTTATCTAGTCCTGCCTTGGATGCATTTATCTCATTCCCATTTTCGTTTGTGCCAGCTATTTCCCTTGAAAATTAATAGGTTTTGTAATTCAGTTTTATGATTGACTTAATGTAATTTGCATACAATTTTGCACATTTTGAGCCACCCCATCTGCAGTAAAATTCTCAAGCGCTGACCGATCCGTGGTGATAAAAATGTTGGCGACCACTGGTCTATGCCGTTGATTCTTGAGCAGCAGGATGGTAGTGGTGGGAATTTCAAGGGGGAGGTGGTACATGCCTCAATGATATCAAGCTCCGGTGTAAACGCTACAAAGACAGCCGTTCTCTAGCGAGCCATTTTTTCAAGGTGAGCCCGCACGTAAATGAAATTAGCAGAGGGCTGAATAAAGCGCATCAGAAGTTGAAAGACATTATGGTAATAGTTGAAGAACATGAAACATTCGCCAGGGGGGTTGCTCCTTCAAGCAAAAGGAAGGAGAACCATAAGAAGAGGCGAATGAAACAAAAACAAAGAAATGGCCTCATTGGTAGTAGACACATTTACAGTGACATTTAGCCAAGCAGGAAAGATGTATGAATAAATATGCATAATGTTGCCGGGAAGCACTGAGAGCTTCTCAGGGGTAGAAGGAGGGTGCGAGAGACTGCTCCTGAATTAATGATGAGGCAGCCGACTGTCAGTCTCGGGATGTGCGTGTGAGTTGAACATGCGACGCCATTACCCGTCTGTGTGTGCGTATGTGCACGCGGCCTACATTCTCACACACACATACGCACTCTCAAACTCGCTCTTGCAGCACCCCAATTTCACTTCGTTGATGGAAATTAGCAAATCCTCGATACCTAATCAAGCAATCTTTTTTGAGACACCAATTTGCAATTGTTTCTGATGTTTAATTGCGTTTCTGGAAAGCAAGTAAGGTCCTTGCTTGAAAAATTTAATTTTTCATCCAATTATTGTCTTTTTTTATTTTTAAGATGGTTAATTGGCTTCTTTGCATTTTCTTCATTTTTTTTCTCTTTAGTTTGAGATAATAAATGTTGTACTGCTCATAGGCACACTCACACACTGGGATGATTGTGATGAAAGGGAGGGACGTGTGGTCCAGGAGGGAACTGTCAGCCAGAAACGCTATGTAGGTCAATGAAGAATTGCACGGGGATATTGCCTCCTCAGCTCACAGTCTGGGAGGCTGATATGATTTCTGCTGAATCTATCTGACTTAAATGATGAGAGATTACCCCACTAAAATCTCCTTGGTGTATGACGTCACAAACCCTGCTCCCGAGGGGATCAATAATATCTATTCTTCATGTAGACTGTTGTATATAAAAGTCTTCTTAACATTGTCAAAGGAAGCGTGCCAATTGGACAAATGCCTTTGTCTACTCATCACTCTGTTAATATCACGTTGAATATACAGTTCAACAATTGAATTTTTATCATTCACAGTTGGGCTATCACTTTTGGGGGAAAAAAAATGAAATTGGACCAAAACCTTGGCTTCAGACCATAAAAGTGGAGCATGTTATGTACTTTTGTGTTTTGAGATGGGTTCCACAACCAAAGATAAACATGGCCACTATAAAAAAACAAGGAACATATTGCCAATTGGCATGAAACGTATAATTTGGGCACAAAAGGTGTCAGTACATTGCAGAGAAAAAGTAGAAAGCCTTTAAACTACAAAAAAATCCAACATACCCACAGTCAGGGTCGGAAACTAGACTAAGAAACTAGACTTGCAAGGAAGCTACAAATATGGCTTGAGATGACAGCTTAAGAGCTTGACTTGACTTTCTGACCTGAGTCATAATGTAACAATATTGCAGAGTTTCGGTCACCGCCATTATTGGACTTTAATTTGGTTTGCAAAGTTTGCACAGTAACGAGATCAAAATGAGTTCAGGTACCGCTGACATAAAATATTTAACCTTCTAACAAACAGTGAGGTTCTTAGTTGATATCCAATGCTACAATCACTGACCACGAGACAACTGATACTTGAATAAACACCACAGGAAAAAAAATAGGTCAGCAGATAAAGGTATAAATCAAATTGTCTCTGAAATTCTTTAAAATATGCCATTGTGTTCTAACATGATTATGTGATCGCCCGTCCATACTCTTTAACCAGGTTTGAGAAAGGGCTTTTGGTCGGATATTATTAATTTAGACTATCTTAACTTTATTTTAAAGGAAGTGAAGCAATACAAATTAATTCATACCCCCCCCCCCCCCCCCCCCCCCGGCCTGCTTTGTTAAGTAAGAAGAAGTGCCCTAACAGGTGGTAAACCTAGCTTCCCCTTTGGCCAACCTACTTGGTTGATAAAGAGAGTTTGAAATCGAGCCTGAAACAGCAGCAGAGAGAGCCCAAAGTCCCGGCAGTTAAGAAGAGGAAATCCTAACAATGCCTGTGATGATGAAGATTAGCTGAAACACTAAGACAGGCGACTGAGGAAGATGAGAAGCTGGGCTTTGTGTCAGAGTCTTGCTAGAGGGGTGGGCGGTACCTCAATCAGTCAGAGTGTGTTTGTGTAGGTGGATATACATTTTGTGTGTAGTTCTGAGTACTGAATTAAAGACCAAGAAGTAGGAAAGCAGCTATATATGTATAATAGGTTTATCCTAAAAAACAAAACAGTTTTTTTTAACATATATTAGTGTCAATTTCCATTTCCATGGCAACCCCAGATCATTTACCTGAGTGTATTTTGTGAACCATGCAGGAAACCTCTCTGCTCAGACTCCAAAACGCCCTAAGTGGACCACTTCACATTGTTTTCACTGAAGTAAATTTGGATGCTACAGAAGTCAAAGTGGACAAATATTTTGTTTTTGATACTGCATTGCAGTGGAAGCAGGTGGAAGTGTGTGTAAATTAAGAAAGAAAGAAACTCTTTTATTTGTACCTGTTTGGTTGTTTTGGGTGTCCCGATTTTGATCATGTGGTTTATTTAGTATGTCCAATATACAGTACCATCCTCAGACTTGGGGAGAACATGCAAACTACACAAAGGAAGGCCGGAGCAAGCTGGATTTTGAACTTATATATATACACACACACACACACACTTTTTTTTTTTTTTACATGATGTGTGTGTGTGTGTGTTTATACTATGCACAACATGACAACACAGCTGGGGAATGTTCTCGAAGTTGTCATGGGAAGCTAATCACGTGACAATTATAAAGATAATATCAGCACTATGAAAATGTTTTAATGTGTGCATGGCGACAAAAAGCAAAACCAGTTGTCATGGGGCTACCGCAGACAAAAGTACAGCTTCAAAAGTTACTGGACATCATGTCTTAGTCTTCCATTATTCACAGGCAGGAGGAGGCTGCCAACAAGATGTGACTTGCACAAATGGACAAAAACTAACTTTTACAAGGAAACTGAGGTTGGAGTGTGTTGTGGCATCACACGATCCGTCAACTAGATTAAGAATTTGATGAATCTTAAACATTGTTTTCCTCTGAATTAGTCACAATGCTATGTACGTCATTTTAGAATTCAAAGCAACACTGGAGACTTTTTTGCAAGTACAGAGGTAGCTTTTCAGCATTGTCATTCTGAATGCGCTTCTCTAAAAAGGACTATCTTGAACAAAGGGAGTAAAGAGTATAAGAAGTTGAGAAAAAAGAAAACAGAAATAAGCTGACTCACAATTCAAAGTTCAAGCCATTGTGAATTGAGGACATTTTGAGCCGGATTCTTTCTTTTCAAAATCAACAAAGGCGCAATTATTCTAGGTCTGAATATTATTCTAACATGTTTTTTTTCCCCCAGAATAGTAGTCAAGAAGACTTACTTGCAAACTTTAAAATATTCAGTATTTTTGCTGGTTATAGCCCAGGACAGCTGATTGACTCCATAATTGTGACTTAAAAAAATAAAACAATAACCCATTAGGAAAAGAATTTAAGATGACCATAAGTGGCATAACTAAACTTTCAGGCTCAGAAATCCAGCAGCTTAGTGGTTACGATTAATGAAGTAGTAAAATTAGATTGAACATTTTTATTCTTTCCAATCTTGTAAACAGAAACAATTTGTTTCTATAAACTTCAAATGCAGCTGTTATGAGCATGTTTACTAACAGTGTCTCTTTATTTTATCACACGTGCAACTAACACCATTATGGAAGGGGGTAATAAACAAAACTCAAATCAAACATTGCTAACAAATGATCATAGCATGACACACACACACACACACACACACACACACACACACACACACACACAAAATCCATCGGAAACAAAGCATTTTTCCCCTCAATGTCAAACTGTCTCTTTAACCGTAATGGAATTTTGTAAAGGGCATTTAAAAATGAACTCACAAAAGTATAAAAATTGATTGCTTCAGTTTTGACCATATTAAATACTCATGAGCAAAGACTTGGCACCATGCAATATATGACCCTAATTTTTAAGGCTTATCTGGTATAGTAGCATCAATTATAATCATTTGAATTGTTTTATTCATCTCTGCTGGATCTCTCTTAGCAATTTGCGCGTTTTTCAAAAGATTACTATTTGACCTTTACATCAGCGTACATTGCTCAAGGTCTTTTTTTCATCTACTGTATCCCCATTAAAGTCCTGTTTGCTGATTATTTAGTTGAAAGATCATTCTTGGCTGGCGTGACTGTGGTGAAGTCACTATTTTATTTTACTGTAGCAAACACAACTCTGACATGATACTGAGACAATTACACTACATTAAGAAAAAATAATGTGGAGGTCATAAATAATATGGGTCAGCAAGTCTTTAAACTAGGCTAATGTTCATATTTTAATTCCACTTAATTTTACTCCAGTTGAAAAATGGTACATGACAAAAGAAGGCAATTTCACAAAGTTAGCAACTTCCGCGGTCTCCAAAGGTGGAAAGGTGAGGACAACTTCCATGCAAGCACTTCATTTGAAGGATTTTTATGCCATTATTGTAACTCAAGAAAATAAGCTTCCCCACTCCTTGCTGCCAACTAACTGTGACCCTTTCCCTCAACTCTGTCAATATCCTGAGCTGTTATCCTGGCTGCAAAGTGCTGCTGTCACTGCAGGAGCAAACTTATTTCTTTACACTGTGTCAGAGTGCAGCCCTCAGAGAAAGCAACGTGTCCACAGAGACAAATAGAGACGGACAGCACGACAAAGAAGTGTAGCGGGGAAGAGAGAGAGAGAGAGAGAGAGAGAGAGAGGAGACGGGCAGAGCTGAAATGCACAAAAACGCATGAGCATAAAAAGGGCCCCGAAAAAGTGAACCCTCCACTCTGTGGAAATGTAAACAAAAAATATATATTTGGTCATATTTTTGTTTATTTTTCAAAAATAGTTTTACTGTATTTTTATTATTTTTTTGTAATTTTGTTACATTGCTGCGCCGCCCCAGGAAAAAAAAAACAGATTTATTGAACTTGGTCATTTTTTGGGGAGAGAAAAATAATGCCCTTTGTGATCACTTTTTTTTTAAAAAATGTCAAGTTTCACCTTCTTGAAGAGAAAAAAATGGTGTTGGCCCCTATATATATATATATATATATATATATATATATATATATATATATATATATATATGAAAAAATGTCTTAATATACTGTACACTTAATATACATGTGTGATTTTTTTCCTCCTCAAAAAATGCCTTATTCATCATTGTCATCAGCTCCTCCCCCCCAAAAAAAAACAAACAAAAAAAAACAAAAAACTATACATGGTCATTTAGTTATAATTAAGAAAAAAAACCTCACCCAAAAAGCCTTACTATTAGTGGTCATTTTCGTTTATTGGCTACACAAGGTACTGTAGTTTGAAAAAAAATGTGGCCTTTGAATACATGTTCATGCAAACACAACTTTGCTGCTTGATTAAATTTAGGCCACATTAGACAGTGACACAGTTCATGGTCTTGTTAGAATTTGCTCTAAAGCTTAATGACATCACTCAACAAGAAGCCATAGCCCGTTTCTGTATATCAGACAACAAAACCACATCCAACCACAATTCCCAAGTCATATTTTTATGGTTAATTATAAAGTGTTTGAAGATAGCGGCTGCCCTTTCATAAGGCTAAATGGATTGGAGTGGCTGTGAAGCTCCAGACTAGACATATGGCAGGGTGTAAGCGCCACAAGGTTTGTACAAATGTTTCAAAATGGGCGAGAAGACAACAACACAAACCACACATTGGTTCCAACACATTGCATTCTTGTTAACTGTTATGTTCATTTGTCATTGGAAGCAGGATCTGCTGAATTGTGAAATACCCCCAGCCTTCCCCGAGTCCAGCCTTCCTGATATGGATCTGCTGCCAGATTTTGAGTTACTGGTTTGTGTCGGCTCCCAGATATTTTGTTTGCGCAGATGTTACTTTGTCAGATTTATAATTATGTTGTAATTGAATTGTGTGCAGAATACGGTCCCAATCTGTCAGCCCTACCTTTTTTTTTTCATAAATTTTACTTTATTTCATTCCAAATGCTCCTCAATCTTCCGAGGATTATTAATAAGAGTGAAAGACAGATTTTGAGGATAATTAAATTCATTGTTGCCTTCCTATCTTGTCCAGAGGCGCCACCATCAAGGTCATTAGAGTTAATGAAAACTCACAGGAACTGTAAAACTGAAATTGGAGCATAACATTTTCAGTAAACAAATAAAATAAAATTCTAAGTGTTTCAAAACTTTCACTAAAGCGTTGCACTGAATGCCTTAATGATCTGATCCATAAGTAATAAACACATTATATATATATATATATATATATATATATATATATATATATATATCCAGCACTAGAAAAAAAATGTATGAGTTCAAATGCTTTTATTTAGTGTAACTCCTTGACCAAATACAATTGAGCACAAAATGCCCCACACAAATTTTAAGTGTAATTGAGACTACGTCACACATTTATAATAATGACTAACCATATATATGGCAAAAAAAAAAAAAAGTCCTTTGGTTTTTTTTTTTTGTCAAATAATTTCATACATGACCTTTCAGGATTCTTTATAGGACTGGGCAGTAAATTGAATTAATGTGATAGTGTCATTGGGTGTCACTGGGGTTCGCGGACTCCCGGGGGGGGGAGTCCATGAAATAATGTGTGTGTTTTGGAACTGATTTAATTTATCTTTTAACTGTTATAGATATGTGCCTTGTTCGGCTATCTCTTTTTAGCGCCGTCTCTGGTCGCTGTTGGTAGTGCAGTTTGTGTGGTGAAGGACGTTCTGCAAATGTTTTGCATTAATAGTCACGCTCGTTTGCATCTAATTAACGTTTTGTATTGAAAGTAATATCGTTTGTAATTCAGTTGTATGATTGATTCTACGTAATTTGTGTACATTAAGTAAGATATATAATTTTAAATTGAATATGTTGGTAAATAAAAAGGGCACTTACTGTATGTTTGTCTTAAGTGTTTTATTTTGCTTTGTTTTCACCAACATATGCAATGGTGGCCCTTGGAAGATATGCTTTTCTAAAATGGTTCCCTGACGCCAAAAAGCTTGAGAAGCCTAGAGATATTGAGCCTTACCTTTTTTCTCTTGAGTTTTCTCTTTAGTGTACTACTCCATCAGCAACAGAGATGCGATTGACATGCTAAGATTGTTCTCACTCAATTAGTTTCACTTGCATGCATCCAATTTGGAGACATGCTTGTCTGATTTGTCTGCCCTGTCAATGTCTCTTCAACCTCTCAAAGGCTCACAATGGGCCCTCAATGCACAAATGGCGCACACAAAGGCAGCGTGACATATACAGTATATACAGACATTATCTCGTCTTGACATGGCGGCTGCAATCAGCGTCACATCACATCGCGCGCAGCATATCCAACAAGCCTCCGAATGCGTGCGATAAGATGGAGTGCTCTTTTCAGATAGGTGCCTCATTGTTTCCTTATTTCACCACTCTGCTGTCCCATCATCCCGCTAAGCAGACACTCAATCTGTTTTGTTCGGTCATTAGCTCGGCAGCCACGGAGCGACGCACAAATACATGCCCCTTGTATTGATTTAACATCGCACGCCGCCCGGCAGTGATGTACGAATCAGCTTTGCTTTGCTTTTCACAAAAGTGATGGGCGAACGCTCATTTTAATGTTTGTTACACGCTGACAAGAGGTAGCGGCAAGACGGTGACGAGGAGGAGGCATGACATTCAATAGATTATTCCTTGGAAAAGTGGGCAGTCGTGGCAAAGCTCACTTTCCAGAAGGGAGCTTGAATCCACAAAGACAGGAAATCTGGTGCTGATTATAAGGTGTACAGCCACTAAGTATCAGAATGTTTGTACTTTAAACAGGAACTTGGTCCTACAAAACAAAATTCCACAGGGAAAATGATTACCTTTCAGTACCGTGTTTTCTTCCTTTCTAGAGCCCTGACCTCATCAGAGTATAAAAATATCATTCCTGCATGATATTATTTACTGTATTACATTAAACTGTCATATGTAGTTTCCAGCAAGGGTAATATAGTATTGAGCAAACCGCATAGTCACTTTTGTCCTAATGGCCATGTATTTGTCACCTGTTGTCAGTCTTATATGTGTATCACCTTTTTATGTATTTATCACTTTTGTCACTAAATGAGTCTAGTTTTCTAGTTAAATCTAGTTTCCGATGCTTGCTTCAATTAGGTCAACATTTTGTTGGTCTCCGGTCTCCTGTCTGCTTTTGTTTGCATCGTCATGTATTTGTCACATTTGTCATACTCACTTCCGTGTCCTTTCTGTTTTTGGGTCCATAGTCATGTATTTATCCACTTTTTTCAATTTTTGTCATAAACTGAGTCTACTTTCAGAGTCCAGTTCGAGTTCCTGATACTCACCATGGTTACTTTGGATGTTTGGTTATAAAGACTTTCTACTTCCCCAGTTATATGTCCTTTAAACAAATACATTTTGTCACTGCGGTTATGCCAGATGTATGTCTGTAAATAATTTCTACCAACCCCTTCGATTTGTCCATCTGTTTCTGAGTCATAGAGTCTTTTTCACCTTCTCCATAATGGTCACGTATCTGTCACCTTTCTTATAATGGTCATGTATTTAACCACCTTTTGTCATTTTTATGCATTTATCCACTAAGTAATATTAGAAGTCAACTTTCCGAATTCCAGATTTAGTTTGCATGTTTAGTGTCCGAGTCCTGTTTTTGTTTTCTATGCTCACTGTGATTACGTCAGTTGTTTGTGTACAAAGACTTTTTATTGTGGTACACCAAATCTGTTTGCGGGGTACTTGTTTGCTCCATGAAGAATATTTGGAATGTCTTTATTCACAACTGGACACAACACTACAAGTAATCCTTTAGTGATTGACTCCAAATGGCAGTGCCTTTAGTCCTTACAAATCCATCCATCTGTTTTCAAGAGCCGCTTGTCCTCACTACGGTCACAGTCTTGCTGGTGCCTATCCCAGTAGACAGGTACACCCTGGACTGGTTGCCAGCCAATCACAACGTACACAGAGAAAAACAACACTCACAATCACACCTAAAGGCAATTTGTCGCGTCCAGTACACCTACCATGCATATTTTTGGAATAGAATGTGGGCAGAAGCTGGAGGACCCCAGAGAGAACCCGTACGGGCACGGGGAGGACATGCAAACTCCCAACAGCATGGCCAAAACATGCCCTCAGACCGTACCCTGAAATGGTCATCAATTGTCAAGCTCAAATAAGTAATCTATTGTTCAAATGCACTTGTTTTGGCCTCTATAGATTTTATCCTAGCCAGTTTACATAAGCTTGTATATGTAGCACGTTCTTCAATCAGTGCTGTTTATACTTAACGTATACTATGCAATCAAGACAGCACCTTGTACAGTCGTTCTGTATGCACCTCACCTTGCTTCTGAAACTTTTCATCCACTTTATATAACTCAGTTTGATGTTCGACTGGCGTCAGAAGGTGCGCTTTGTTGCTCTCCTCAGGTCTTCGTCACGCTCAGTTTCCAGGCAACTGAAGGGCATGCTGATGAGAGCAGCAAAGCATAAGAAGAAGAAGGCTGGCAAAGCAACAGCGAGAACTTGACAAGTTTAATGAAGACAGGCAGGGAAACAAAGACAATAGAGACAAAAGACACAGAAGCCCGAGATCACTTGGGGCCGGACGAAGAGAAAACAGCGCAAATGGTGCAGAACATTTTTCTTTCGTTTTTGGGGACTTTGTAATTCAATCTGAGGGGCCGATTCGACAATTCTCATGCTTTGACATGATGTATCGGTTCACAGTGCTCACTATATGCAAACAGTGTGTGAACAATTATTTAAAAATAACCAATGCTCCTCCATTGTTTAGATATAATTCAATAATTATGTTGTGGTTGGCAGTAGTTCAGAGCTCATTGAATAATTTAAGAACAACTACTACGAATGCAGCTCGTAACCACAAATCATCATTTAAGTCAATCAAAACTTTCCATTAGACTTGTGAAGGCTAAACACAGCACAAGTCCCTGAATCAATATCTTAACATAATATTTAACTTTCGGGGTCCACTAGAGAACTTGGATCCGAGGAAAAGCTGCCTTTCTGCTTAATCTCAACCAATCAGGAGTTTTCGTGAGCTCACACAAAAAGTGGATGATTGCAGAATTCAAAATCAACAGACACCAGTTTGGCAATAGGCCTATTGTCGTCAATCAATTGTAGAATATTTTTTACGCTCTTCATGTCGAAGCATTTCACAAGCTCGCTTGAATAAAATCCTTCCCCCAATGTTTTACTTTACTATTGGAGTCACGTCCGTCCAGTGAATGACACAATACATTGATATCTCACTCAATTGAAATGCCACTGAGCAATAACAATTTGCTACAGCAAACAGCTTGCAAATAAAGCTTGTCTCCCTGAGCGGTAATAAAAAGCTTTGCGTGGAAGAGGTTATATTAGGACTGTGAAAAATCAAATAGATAGGATCTGTAGTACTCGGTTTGGGTGCAGAGCTATAAAGGAGGAGTTGGGCTGTCCATTGTGCTGGGTAAATATTGCACTCCACCAAGTCATGGATTTCACTCATAATGAAATGCCTGGAGGTCATGGACGTGAGCAGAAAAATAAAAAACCTCTATTCATGTGCTTCAAGGCTAAATATGACTTACATGGTCTTTTGATACTACATATCTGACATGATTGAAAAAAAAATAAACGACTTTTTTCAGCTTTTAGTAATTAACTCATTCACTGCCATTGATGCTATAGATGTCAAAGATCCACTTGTGTTGGTTGAGTTGCTCTATAACCCCATGTAAAAATGTGTCACAGTAAGATGCAATGCAGACTATAACTCAAAAAAATTATAAATGAACACCTCGCTGACGTTAAATAATTTACAGGCATTCAAAATGTAATGGGCAGTAATTTCGAAACGTGGTGCATGTAACAAATGAGTTGTTTATAACTTGGCTTTATATACCATTCCCAAATAGACAAACATCCAAATTAACTATTTATGGCTAAACTACCGACAACATTTCTTTTCATAACTGTTGACTAAAGATAATTGTCATTGTCATTGCCATTGACAGCTAAATAAGTCTGGAATATTCATTTCGACGAGGTCTGCAGTGAAGCTAAAGAAAAGTGTTCCGCGAGTTTTGTCTGTCAAAATATGAAAGTATCATACAAAGATTTCAAAGTACCCGTTTAGAATGGTGAGCGAATGACAGGAAACTCTTGCTTTGGTTATGAATTTAGGGACTGAAATTTTCTAATTGGTTAGTTGGTAAGTTATTTGTGTTATAGAACAATGTTTTTTTTTCTTCCTTTTTTTTCCTTCCTAAATACAATATACAGTTTTAACAATTTGCAAAATCTAATTTGGTCTGCCGGACACAAAGTAAAAAACTGGCCTTGCACCCTTTGTGCTCAAAAGTTTGGAAACCTCCAAATCAATGAAATTGAGATGAGAAATAATTTCATATTAGAATCTACTTTTAAAGGAACTGTAAGCTTTAAATGTATTCTACACCGGAGAGGTCAGTAACAACAGAGCCTCTTTTATCATCTGTGGGTGTTAACCTTTAACCAGGGACAGTGTTGGCGTTTGTGTGGAGTCACAGCCTAACAAGGTCACATAAGCTTGCCATCCTGTCACATGCCTGCAGGGTCCAGACTCCACTTTTAGTTGAAGATAACCTTGCTGAACAACCGAGGTCCTGCGCTTGTGGCTTGAATGAGTCACTGATTATCTGTGCTGACTAAGGTCAGCGACGTTACAGCGCTGGATGTGGAGTGTCCGCAAGCTTTATCTGTCACTGGGCCTCCGTGGCCAAACAGGCTCCTGTGTGAGAAGCTAAGTGCAAAGCTATCTGGACAGTGTAAACAAGGTGCAACCGGAGCTGATCTAACGTGTGTGTATGAGATCACTTCCTCTCCTCTGTGACGGTTATCTTTCCATTGCTTTTCACTTGCTTGAGATTATATATATATATATATATATATATATATATATATATATATATATATATATATGCACACAAAACGAATTGAAATGAGCAAAATAGAATCAAATAATTTCACTTAAAAATATATCAAAATGCATATTGAATCCTCATGTATGATGATATACACATGAACTGAATTCTCTGCTGCTAACTAGAACCAAACACAAGATCAATGAAAGCTATTACAACAATCAAAATAAAACTTTTATTTGATAATTTGAAGTATTTTCTGAAATACAAACGGTTACAAATTTCACAGAAAATAAAATAGTTCTTGAAAAACCGACATTTGCCATTATTTTGAATACTTTTGTGAAAAACAGGTATCAAATTCAGGGCCAGATCCGGGCCGCCACTTCAATTTATGTGGCCCGCAGAATGGTGATTTTCTTTCAAATTTTTGTTGGTTTTTATCAGTCTATGATTGCAAAATGAGCTGTGTGACAAACCCACTTAAAATTTATTTACAATCATTCCAGCTTCTGACAGACTAACTATAATGTGGCCCACAATAAGAATGAATTTGACAGGTTTAAAAGATTGAACAATTTGGAGTGCATTTAAGTCTGTAATATATATATATATATATATATATATATATATATATATATATTAGCAAGAGAAAATATCTGTGGTGATGGCAGGTTAGAAGTGTATGAATGGTCGGGTACCATGCAGAAAGCCCTTCATGCTCACCCCTCAGGACTCAATTTAAATTTCGTTATTCCAACCCACAGAGAATCATGGTGAGTCCTCAACTTCAGTGCTCTGCTAAATCTTTTGATTAACCAACCAGGATTTTCGCTTGAGCTCGCCCTTCATCTTTTTCTTTTTCCTGCTGAAAGCCTGGTAGCAGATCATTTGCATGAAATGATCTCAGGGAGAAACCATTGCCTATAGTTCATAGTTCTTTGCACAGATCCAATAACTTTGATTTAAAAAATCTCTGCTGCGTCTTCAAATCATTTTGCAATTTTTTAAAAACATTTATTACTTTTATTATTCCAAGAAACCTTTTATTTTTTTGCATGCTGTATCCTAGCATTTTTCTTGTTTTTGTCCTTTGGCCAATCCTCTGCACAAACAAGCACGAAAAAACAAATTCATTTGGGCCTGGCTTCCCTTATCAATCAAGTGGGGACAAACCAGAAGGCACTCACAGGCCGATAGCAATCTTCAATGTGTGCCATCATTCTGAACACTTCCTCCCTCTTGTGTGTCTGTGTGTGTGTGTTGGACGTTAACACACCATTATCATGCTAGACAGACAAATGCACAAAAGCAACCTTTTTTGAGGCCCTGTTAAAAGTCCTTTTCCCAATGTTTGCACACGGCAAAATTGACATGTTTGAAGTTAAACGCATACATTCACAACGGGCCTGAAGACAGCTGCAGGGTAAACTCATCAAAATGTGCAAATGAATACGCATGTTAATGACCGAGGGGCTGTAAACAGAGGAAGAAAGTGGGTCAAATAAAATAGACGTTGGCCACACTTCTGCTAAAATGGCAAACAAATAAGCACTTTCTTTACAACTAAAAAAATAATAACTTTTAATCTCACAACATGATCTACTAGGGCAGATATTCTCAAAGTTTTCTTAATCGCATACCCCTGTGGTTGCGTTTTTTTTTTTTTCCTCGACCACAGCTAGCCAACTAGTGCAATTAAAAAAAATAAAAATCATTTAATTGAATCTTAAAACTACATTACTACTTGTTCTTTTTCTCACTTGTAAGCAAGAAAATTTAATGATTAGCATCCATCGGCCACTTAACAAAATGAAGTATTACGAAGTTTTGAAAAGGAGTCACCATAACGCATTGCAGCCATATGTTGTTCAAGTTACAATCAATTTACTCTTAATTTGAAAAGAAAATTTGTATTTTATCACTTGTATCATCACATTCAACTTTTTGGAGCTTTTAACCATACTGCAATGGTAATTTCTCACCTTAACCCTTAACCCCACAGCTTTTCAAAAAGAAATTGCAGTGGGTATAGAAATCATAACAATAACTTGACTTGGCAACCCAGCGGTTCATTACACACCTATCTACAGATTCAAGAGGCATTTAGCAACTTTTCCCCCCCATTCTCAACAAGCCAGCGCTAGGCCGGCTATCAACAAGGTAGTTTGCGTTGTACAATTTCTTGTGAATTAACAATCTAGTACTGCGGAAATATATTGATAATATGTGCTATATGTATGTATGTATGTATGTATGTATGTGTGTATTACACTGATTACTATATATTGTAGGCATTTGGTGATCATTTTTACTTCTCTGGCACGTTTTTTTTGTACAACTATCCTGAACTACAGGAAATAAAAACAAATTTCATAGGAGGAACAAGTGTTACTGTGTGTGATCTCTTAACATGTCTTTAGTTTTATAGGCAGTCCAGTTTGTTTTATTGCGAGTAAAATGCCTGTTATTGGCTATTTCATTCACGTGATTGTGAGAATGTTAGCTTTTTTGTTGTTGTTTCGTCATGGCAGTCGGCTTTAGAGTATCGTTATGAAGGGTGTGCTGAAGCCACAATGAGAGGAGCAGCTACAGTCAATGAGACGTTTCACTTCCTGGTCAGAAATATCAGTATGTAAAAAAAAAAAAAAAAAAAAAAAAAAAATCATATTTAATAAGAAATTAAATCACCAATGTGCCAGTTGTAAAATGTCATCATTTATATGCATCTGTTTAACTGTAAAAATCTAACTCTCAACCCTCATTTATTTTATGATGAAGGCTTTGTCCAAAATCATAGCTTTTAAAAAGGATATCTTTTTGATTAATCACACTCTTTGTAGAAAATTTCAAACAATAATCTACCAGATAAAATTAGGCAATCACTAGGGAGTGTGTTAGAAAGGTTAGTGTGACTGTTTGGCTAAAAATAAGAAATGGCAACCAATTACTCTAAGCAGAATATACTTGGAGTTTTCCAATACCAAAATTACTAAAATACTTTATCGCTCAGATGAACGTCCTGTTGAAAGATGTTTCATTTAATAACAGGGAAGGCATATTGTCTCCCTCACTTGCTCACATCCACTCCTCTAATAGAGCCACATAGACACATTTTTAATGAGGCCATTTTATTTGCTGGAACGGCATGAAAAGCAAAATATGTCATTCTAACCAACACAGGCTGCTTGATTACAAGCCCCGCTATAAAACACTTCCTCTATTTACATCATGTTTAAGTTTGTCTTGGTTGACCTCGTTGTGCACTGTCGGGCTGTTTTTTTTTTTTTTAATACTGAGGGGAGTGTCATGAATAAAGCCCCATGCCTGTTTAAGGTGCTGGCTGATGGGTTTCAAACGGTTTAGTGAAGATGCTTATTTCGCTGCCCCCCCCCCCTCCCCCCCTCCAGGGCCAGAAAGCAACGTTGTGTCATTACCCAGAGGTTGACAGCCTATTAACATTTTTTTGCATATGCAACTGTCCCTACAAAACTGAATTGCACTTGATTTGCAGTCATGCCTGAATTGAAAACTGTTTTGTTGTTTGTTTTGACACAGCTTCAGAGTGGAAAAGGTGGCTACATGATAACCAATAAAAATGTGAAAAATGAAATTGAATGAATGCTGGAATACTTTTATTCTATCATTACCATTATACTCTTTTTACTTCTTGTCATGATATCTTGTCATTCTCTCACTTTAACATTCTTTTATTTTATTCATGTTTTACTTTGTGTGAACCCTGAAAACGGTCAACTATTCCATCTTCAACATGTTCCAAAAACATAAGGTTCCTAAGCCTTTTCTTTTTCCGAACTCATTTTTACAATAATGCAACATTTTTCAACCCCAAAATGCCCATTAAATCTCAATGGAGAGTCAAAAAATTGTTGATCAAGCACCTCTACGTAGAAAACGGATGATGTTCCCATTCAAAATGTTCAGCTCATTCATTTCACCTTGGCAATGATCTTTAACATTAACATTAACCAACGATTTGTCAATTTTTCACCAGTTATTTTTCTTATTCTATTGTTTTTAATACTTCGAGTACTTCTACATTTATGTCTCATTTTTACAAATTGAAATTATGTCACCAATATATGCATTTGGTTTCTTTCTTCTCCATCATTAACATTTTCCTCCATTTATTCACATAAATTGTCACTTATATTTTACGTTTTATTCCCAGAAAATGCCCATTCGTTTCCCATGTGACATTCAGCAATCCAGAAATTACTTTTACAGTGAGTCCAAATCCAACTGCTGTCTTTGGGCAGCAGGAGGGGGGGACACCCTGGACTGGTTGTTGAATATACGCCTATATAATTCAGAATTATTCAATTATCAGATCACACGCTTCCATAATTTTCCATTCAAGTTTCCACATTCATACAGAATTTAACAAGAAATTGCTTCTACTTTGTATACAATTCCAAGAAATACAATGCTAAAATGGTCTAAAATCCTGCAAGCTCCAATACAACATTGGTGAATACCATACATGACTTCAAAAAGTACATATGAAAACAGCATATTTGATTAATGAGACCCATTTTTTGTTTCATGCCATTCATGGGCCCTCATGCACAGCTTGTAAGAGTGCTGTCACTGACTCTCCACGATCCTGCTAATTATTCCTCATCATATCCAGGCAGGTACTAATTAGGTCTTTGTTGCCTGCTATGATATTGTTGATACAATAGACATCACTCAGGCAGCAATCGTGAAAAGATTATGCTTCTAGTACAGCAGGTGAGAATTATAACAATACGAGGGGGAAAAAAAAAACAAAACAGTTTATTGCCCATGTTTATTCATGACAGATACTGTATGAGTCTCATATCATGATTGAAAATGACTCACTCGCTGGGCACAATCAAGAGTTCTTGACTGGCGCTGATGACCAAAATGGAAAACCAAAGTGACTCCCGTCTCAGTTGATATGCAGCAGCAGCAAAACAAAGAGCAAATTGGCTTTTGGGGAGATCAAGAACTGATTGGAGAGTATGACTTTTTTTTTTTTTTTTTTGCACATTTTGCATGCATGAGGCAGGATAAAGATGCAAAATGATAGCGTAGGTAATCTTGAAGAATACAACACTTAGGAGACTAATAGCTGTTATGCTTGCAATCATTGGCCAAGGACACAAAGTATACACAGCCAAATCATTTTATTCATAATACATCTTTTTCCTTTGCTAAATTTCATTCAAAGTCGGATTGTGATCGTCCTTCCTGAAGAAAAACATCATTATTCAAATATTTGAAATGACCTTGTTTTTATGATTTTGTGGAAGACCTCCACCGTTAGTATGAGGCAGTCATGCGGTGACACCTCTGCAAAAGCCCAGGATTATGAATTCCCAAAAAGAATACAAGGATGATGCTACTTCTATCTTACCCATGCATGCATGCATGCATGTACAGTATATCTACAGAATATATATATATATATATATATATATATATATATATATATATATATATATATATATACTTTATAGGGCCGAGGCTTCACACACGCAAACATACGAATCACATTACAGATGATCCAGCAGACTCTTCACCGTGTCAAAAATGTAATATCCTGCTCAAACAAAAGTTTCATTTAAAATGTAATAAATCAACTCCAAAGGCCCAAAGACAGAAAGCTGATGCTTTCTTGCCACAAGGGTGAGGAAGTTGGGGACCTTTCCTTAGTTTCTATTAAGGAAATGTCATTATACCACACCATGCAGTAGTGAATGAATTTAAACATGCCTAACTCATCCAACTTTGAATAACCCTTGAACTGTTCTGTATCAGTTATTTCAAAGTGGTGATGCAAACAGCTGTCGCACAATGGCTTTCTCTCTTCACAGAGATATCCTAAAGTGCAGACGTCAGTGGCAAAAAAGAATGAAGTGGCGTATTTGTACTTAAAACATTTGGCATGAACGCTTCTATTCAGAGTCCCCCTGCCCCCCGATTGTCCTCTCCATGTCGATGATATCAAACACAACAAACGCATCCCCCTGTTATGTTTTCTTTGAGGCTTTCATCTGTGTTCATCGTTATCAAAGGAATGGGGCTGGAGGGGAATGTAGTGGCATTTATTGCGTTGCTGGAACACAAGGGCGTGCAGTATCTTTGAAGAGCTACTTAAATGGATATATAACATGGGGTTGGAGGAACAGAAAGATGACAATGCTAATGAGTGCCGGAATATATTTGGAAAAGAAGAAGGCCTGTTGTGGGAAATTTTCAGATAAGACTGTTCGTGGGTTGCGAAACATGCTAAAAGTTTTGCAAAAGAAGAAAACAGTAGCTTTGTATGTAAATATATATATATATATATATATATATATATATATATATATATATATATATATATATATATATATATACTGTAGATAGTAGACGCATTGGTTGTTAAGCAGTTGCTATGGTCATGTGTTTGTCACCTTGTCACAATGGGCTTGTATTGGCCTCCCTTGATATGTTTTATGTCATCTTTGACCAGGGACCCGCTGGTTTTCCTTGATATATCAGTTACTATTGTTCTTTAGTTTGTTTTACTCAATCATATTGGGTTGAAGTATGAAAGTATTTAAACGCTAGGTTCTCTGTGAAATGTCTAAAAACCAGGTCAAGTCCTCAAGCTGTCATGTCAAGCTGTTTCCTTTAGTTTCGTTCCGAGTCCAGTTCCTGAGTGAGTTTTTGTAGTCTCATTTTGGAGTCTTGTCCTTGACTCTTGTCCCAGTATCTTGTCTCAGAGTCCAGTTTTCTAATCCTGTCTCAGAGTCTTTTTTCATTTCCATTGCTCATTGTAGTTATGTTGGACTTTTGTGTATAAAAAAATTCTGACTTTCCACCACTGTGTCCTGTCTGATTCTGGGTCTGAATTCTGCTCATCACGTGGTTACTACATTGAAAACACCCTAATGACAACTTATTTATTAGAAGAACAAGAGCAATTAAAAAAAAAATGCTTGAAAGATGGACAAACAAGCATGAGTACAAAGCAGCTCATTTCACCGAATGAAGCAATTGTTGACGCAATAAGATCGCTTAGAAATGACTTGCTGTCTGAAAGATGGCGAGAGCCATGTCGATGGGCATAAAGTGCTAATGTCCAAGGGAATTTCATCAGTCAAATCAGTGTTTCCATCCTCTGCTCCCAGCTGACGTTTCTTTCATGCCAACTTTGAGTGACAGAGGATGAATTGATGTGAGGGTTGACACAAGCCTGTCTTACATTTATTCCTCTTTAAGCATTGCATGAACGAACAAGACAAAACGGACGATCGTGCAATCAAAAGACATTCTTTATCCGGAGCCCCCAAAATAGAAAACCGTGTCCACTTATTCAGAACATCCCAGCTCAGCATGCCATTGTGCATGTGAGCTGATTCTGAACAATTCTAACACACTGGCTTGCTGGCGTTATGTAGGCAGTGTCCCCGGCAGGAGATAAGTGCGTTGGCATAGATGAGGTGAGGAGCTGTGAAGCTGGTGCTAGGACCTCGGTGTTAGAGGGCTGTGTCTTTCAGGAAGATAGGAAGACAGGCGTGATGAGTGACTGGCACCTGTTCTTGAAGCACCAGATGGCCAGGCGGGGGCTTGTGCCAGCAGGGTGAAGGGACCCTGTGTCACTGTGTGCATCTGCTGCTTGCATCGGGATTCTGGCGCAGTGGAGATGTTTGGCCAGCCGTCGCCCCTCAGCAGCCCGCAGTAGTGAGGATGGAAATTTGAAATGGGCACGGAATGAGTCGAAATGCACCTGATGCTGTGTTGACATGCAGCGAATCAGTGGCAGTCATCCAAATCAGCTCTGAGAGTACGGGAAGCAAGGCAGAGTGCTTTTGGCAGCTTACTTCGCTGAAGTAGAAGTTGGGGGCTCATCAAAAAAGTTTAGTTTAATTAGAGAACAGTCAGATGAGCTGTGGAGCCAAGCAAGTGCTTTCATTTCTCAATCTCTTCCTGATAATATGTATGTCACGTAATCATCCTTCAAATAAAACAACCATTTGTAGGCATTCCAGGAGTAAAACATGCGGATAATTCATTATTGGAATTATGTTATGAGGATTCAAACAAGGCGGTTGAAACTTAACTCCTTCACTGTCATCAATGGCTATCAGTGGTAGAGGTCTGCAGTTACCAGGTTGGCAATTAACTCATTCACTACCAGCCTATTTTAGACCCTCCTCAAGCGCAACACCAAATAATTAAAACGCATACGTATATATAAGATACCTGGTGTTGAATTTCTGGACTCCTAAAAAAAGCAAAAATATGAAAATGTTTTTAAGAGTTAAAGCAACACTTAAGATTTTTTACTTTTTTTTTTTTTTTACTTTTCATCGATTATGGCAGCACCACATGGACAAAAGTGGTACTATTTGCCAAAAGGAAGACTACATCTTCCATGTCTCATGTGCACTAAATTACATTTGTGTTTCTAGTGGCTATGTAAAGGATGAAAAGAAATTATGTTCTGACGCTAACTGTATTTTAAACACAATTGTACTTCTGTAGTGATTTGTGTGGCTGGTTGTGTCAGTGGAACAGTGAACTATCAAGCGGATGGATATTCATTGCTACCATTCACATTTTTAATAGCTAATATAACATAATAATCTTGATTTGAGCATCAAAACTTACATAATAGTTCACCAGGAATGGGACCAGCACATGGATAAGAAATCCGTTGGCTATAAGCCAGGCCAATATTGACCTTGACAGTTTTGGTAGTCTCCTTTCTTCCTTTTTTTTTTTGTCTGCTAAGAGAAAATGTTCTTTTCTTTCTTTTTTTTGCAGCTTCTGCCATGACGGCAGTAATTGGTCATACGCTTGACTAAAAATTATTCAATAAATATGATACTGTGCAATTTAGTAAAATCTAAGCATATAGCTGGCAATCTATATTTATTTGCCTACAGAGAATTGTGAATGATTAGGAAGAGCTCAGTTTCATTTTGGGAAATTTGCCATTACAGCAAACGAAAGCAGAACAACAGAAAAAAAATATAGATGACAAATTTGTCTTATTTCAAATGAACCATCCATATTCTATTAATTACAATCGCAGCGACACATCTATTTGGTTTTATTTATCCCATCACTAATTTTACTTGTGAATATAAGAATGTCGAATATGTATGAAGCAATGCTGTGTCAGTCACAGTAATACTTTAATTTATCGCAAAACAAAGACAGCAATCTATTACTTGTCATTCCTCATTATTGCTGCACCATCTTGGTCATTCTTGATATTTCTATTATACATAAGACAAATATTCTTAGAATTTTGATGCATTTAAATTTGAAAGGCTATTGTTTTTACATTATGTGAGCGTCTAATTTAGTTGTATCTAGTTAATAATGTATAATAGCTATGTCGTTAGTACAGTAAGCATCAAGTTAAGCATACGCAATGAAAGTTCAGTTTGATTCAAAATCAGTATATATTATTGTCTAGATATTTTTCACAGGATACAATTTTTTTAATTATTCAAATCCTTAAATACATGTGTGTTGAGTTAATTATTTCAATTAAAATCATAATCATTCAGAGTAACTGGTGAAAATCAAAATCTTATTTTTTTGGCCATATTGCCCAGGTTTAAAATACACCAATGACGACAACCACATCGACTGTTGTCTCTGGCTAGGAATATATTCAAGCTGTGTTTTACTGATATCACCTGACAAAATGAACCATTGATGTAGCGTTTGAAAACTCCAATTTTTCAGCTCAACTAAACTCAAATGAAGTCCCTGGGCAGGCTTTCTTTGCTAAAGCAGGACCCTGCGTCTACTCATCAATATTTTCTGAAATTCTGTTGTTTGGAGTGAATGTAGGGCGTTATTACATTTACATTCTTGTACTTCATTCTACCGCACCAGGTAGCCTCCATTGATTTAAGCAGTCAAATCTTTCACAAGAAAATAAATGCAGTATACATGTGTATCTAAGAGTTCCCCCCTGGTCAATGCGGCGGTTCTGGTGATGCACTACTCCCTCTGTGGAATTGTGTTCTTCTGTTCTGCCTGAATCAACAGTAGAAGGTGGATAAAATCCACCAAGCCTGCCTGCACTTACGCTCTTGGTTGCTTAGCCTTTAAAACCTGCCATCAAGTCCCACGGGCGGCTGTCTGGCTGAGACTAAACACCTCAAAGACACCCCCAGTGATCAATATTTGAGCAGCTTTGTTCTGCCTCAGCTCCCCAATCCTTGTCATACGGGCCCACGTTCTTCTCGCTGGGACCAGCGCCAAGACGCGGCGAGTTGTTTAAGGCCCGTTTCCGAACGTGATCCTGTTCGAATTCCGCTTGATCCATTATGGATGAACTTGGGAATTCAATGTCGTGTTGTTCGCATGTATTTGTGAGAAATGACTGGATAACATTGGCGCACCAAGAACAAATATGAATAACAAGGACAAAACAACCAGCGCGCTTTCACACCATTAAAACACACCCTCTGGATCTGTCCAGTATAAGGGGAGGAAAAAGGAGAAAAAAAAAGTGTACAGTGTCTACATTTTTTTTCTTGCACATATAAAAAAGAGATGTGATTACTTACTTGAGGTTTCTACCCACCTGTACAAACTACAAATGTGATTCATCCTCATTATAATTTCTGAGAAGGATTTAATTACGTTCTCTGATTACGCAGAACACTCTTTGCAGAAATAGTTTCCCCAGTAACTAACAAGAAAACTGTGATAAGTCCTCTTTATGTAATCACTGCAGAAAATAAGCCGGGCATTGCAACACAGATTCAAACAATGGTAGTCGTTGACATTTAACTTTAGAACTCTGCTATTTTGTAGGTCTTTCATCGGGGGGAGGGGGGGGGGGGGTGCTGAAAATCGAATGAAAAAGTATGGATTTGAGGAATAATGTAGGAGGCTTTACAAACATGTAAAATAATTCCACTATTTCGAATTATTTAGGGGATAATATTAAACAATATGGAAATGTGGCAAGGTATTGAACAATATTGAACAATATAGATTCATGAAAAACATTGTGTTTAGTTAATTCTGGAAATTTAGGCAAAACAATTGCAACTGGGATAAGATGAACAATTTAATGCTGGAATAATCAAATAAAAAAAGGTGGGATGTAGATTAAAATCTAAAAAATAAAATATTAAAAAGGTCAATAATTTGCCAATTTTCATTGGAATGACCTCAAATTTTCATGTTTCATGTTTGTGTGTGTAACGTTTGGCAGTTCTATCTTTTCAGGTAAAAAAATTTCGTTCACTTCAAAAGAAAAGACATTTTGCATGTGAGAGTATGTTCGGACTCAGTCACTGAAGACAGCGCAGCGTGCCTTCACAAATTTTGCAAAGAAGGCACCAACTACAAAATACATTAGGACTTGGCAGCATAAATTTCAAGAAAAGAGCTCCTTATGCATACCTAAATAGCCAGGACGGTCATCAGTGTGTGCAGAGTCAAAGAAGACGCTCATATTGAACATTTATGAAACTCTGTCATAGAATCAACAAACATTTGTACTTTTCTTTGTAAATGTAATCAATAAAACGTATGACCTTCAACATAAAGTGTATTCAGTTTCATTAAGATCCATCAAGTAGCTTCTGAGATATTGGCATTTAGAATGGGGGCAACCATTTTGGAACAGCCTTTATAAAAAGCACTGAAAATGTGCTTAGTTACTTCTGTGAGCACCTTAAAGTTCATGTGAGTGAAACGTCAGTTCTAAAAACACCGCATTTTTTTTATTTTCTGAAAAAGGAATTTACTATTCATGCTCCTGTTGACGCTGAGCTTTTATTCATGCTTCACTGTTTGGATTCAAGGTTATTTTATCTTGCTATTAGAGAAAAAAAAAATCACTTGCTCGCTCAGGCATAATAATAATCCCTGAATCTTGCTTGAAAATATGATTATTTTGTGGTGAGGTTTTAGGTGTCCAAATGTTCTATAGGTTGGGTTGTACTAGTCTTGTTCTACTCTCACAATAATTATTCGCATGGACACAGGACATCTCCAGTGTTGCCCAAATCACCTGTCAAGACTCTGCAGATTTATTTATTACATGGTTTCCTTGGCAACGATTTCTTGGCGACCAGCAAGGTTTCAACGAGACAGAGTGCAGCTATGGAGTCATTATTCACAATAGAGCTCTGATATTAACAGACATGCTTTATAGTGTCAGCCCCTTTTTTTCTGATGTCTATTTCGATCCCCCACATTAGGAGGTACATAATTGTAGCCTCCAAGGCAATGCTTTTTGGTCAAGTTACTCACTGAACATTTTGATGTACGGCATGATGTGTAATGAAAAAGAGAGAAAAGTCCCAGATGGTTGGTGGTTTGCGGCAGGTGGAAACGCTATCCTTTCAAATAAGTTTATGGGCCTCTCAAGTCGTAAAAAGAAAATTAGGGCAGCAACTACACAAGTAATCTTTGTTTTTGGGTTCAGTGTCTTTGGTATGGGCCAATGCAAGCGGCAAAGCAACCTTTGAGAAGGTGATAAATGAACTTTCCAAAACATGTTAATACGGTTTTGTCTTGATTATTGCCTTCAGACTTTTTTCATGCATGACCATCAATTAAATAATTAAAAAAAAAAAAGCTATAACACGCTTGAAGTAACAAGTTCACCTTGTCCCAAACACATCCATCATCTCCTGACAAGACGATGTAATGTTAGTTAATTAAGCATAAAATGCTACTATTCTACTGGGGCTATTACAAAATGTATTTTTTAAGCCGCTTTTTGAAAGAGTACTTTGCAACAGTAATTATATATATTTATTATATATATATATATATATATAGAGAGAGAGAGAGAGAGAGAGAGATTTACAGTTATTCTTCATAGTCTGTTCGCTTGGTGTCATTTTGATTACACTCCTTACAGTGTTGAAGTTTTAAGTTAGAGTTTTTAATCTAATCAGAATTCAGTTAACTTGTGTCGCTAGGCTGTATGAAATCTGACCAAGGCCTTCACAATCAACAGTTGTGGGTGTCTGTGTACTGTGAGTGAACGGGCACATGGTGTTTTGGGAAACAGTTTTAGTGAGGGCAAGCCTTTCATTTATGTATTTACGTATTTGTCAAAATGTTTAACGTTTTTGTCATTTATTTAATACATATTCAAACAATAGTAAATAAATAAAATGTTCTTATATTAAACTGTGATTTGTAATTTATCTTACAATTTTCTTAAAGCTTGCATGCTTTTGGTGGACTCAATAAAACTTTGTGGACAAAATTGTATTTTTAAGTTTTGACAGTATCATGTACATTATTGTGATTGTGAAGTTTTAATTGCTCATTGGGGCTCATTGGGGTTTATTGAGGTTTAAATGCTCCGTAAAATAGCCTGTGTTATACACGATTAAGGTGAAGGGTATTGATTTGACATGAATGTATATATATATATATATATATATATATATATATATATATATATATATATATATATATATATATATATATATATATATATATAGTGGATGGGTTATCTTCATCCTCAACAGGAACATTTTGCTTGTCAGACCATTATGATTGCAAACAATCCACACAGCTGCGTGGACATGCAGGTGTTTCAGCTCCTCTCCTTGACTGACCTTGACGATGGCCTTGCACCAAACCCCGTCTTTGTCTGGGAAATGGGAGCAATTAGCAGCCGGGGCCAAGCTGAGGGGTTATTTTGGAGGTGAGATGGGGGTAAACAGAGGGAAGATGTGGAACTCATGAGGAGAAGGCAGTCGTGAGTAAGCCACAGGGGCCCTGAGAGGGAGGTAAAGCTGAGGGAGAGCCAGAAGGTCAGGGATAATTAGAAGCCTTTGTGGCCCTCTCAAGAGGCTCTGGAGGAAGCCCACAGATGGGCTCTGAGCGCCCAGATATCTTGGAGAGGCTGATGATCAGATTCATACCTGAAGGGCGTCACCATGAAAGCAAATATAGTGGACACAAGTGGAAATGAGGATGGAAGCCATCTGTATATATTATGGGCTGTATATGCTTGAATTTTGCAAGAGAGCCTTTTTACATTGGAAAAAATTGCGAGTTTATTGTAGAACTATAATAGTTTATGGTAGTATAATAGTGCTGGTCTGCTGCTATAAGAAAACATTATTTAAATCTACCGGCAATGATTAAAATGATTTGCAACAGTCTAAATTGAAGTGTTTTCTTTGGCAATCAATGTAAATTCTATAAGTTCTAAAATGCATTTAAAAAAATAGCTCAATTAACAAGATTAAGAAGTTAACAAGAAAATATTTGTTGAAAAATTAAATCAATTCACTTTTCCAGCAGCCATCCACCCACTATGTCACCATCAAAATTAAAAAAACAAACAAAATAAACAATCGAGTGTGACTGAATGCATACTGCTGTGTGTGTGTGTTTTTTTACATTGTTATTGAACAATGAGTTACATATTTTTTTAGCTTATGATAAAATTCAAAATAACGACCATACTTGCTTGTATCTTAAAAACACTGTGGTGTTACTCTGATGTGAATGTTCAGTCGAAAACTCCCATAATCCATCATGTACATGGAGCAGAATTTTGTGCTTCTTTCTAAATTGTCAAGCTACCCACATTTTGAAGCACATAAATTGAAATGAAATGAAAATACATTGTCAAAATCAGAAAATTTATTTCTATTAAATATGCTTGTTATTATTAAATATCTATGAAATAGCTTGTAACCCCATTTGACCCATTTGGACTTTTTAGTTTTTTTTGTTTTGTTTTTGCACGTCAGGCCATTTCATGCAGTCTACCTTCACCATTGAGTGGTCGATTGTAATTGATGCATTGAGCACCATGAATGACATCATTGATTGGACCCATACATTGCATTACAGCTGCAGTGTTTCCCATACATATGTTTATCTATGGCGAGCTAGCCAACTCGTGATTATCCATCATTGTTCTATTTTAACAGGTTCAACTGAACTTTTCATGACAACGTTGCTGCCCGGCTAGACTTGTTTGCTGCCTCTCAATATTACTGTTTTTCTTGAACAAATGGAGCAATACGGGCATCTGTGCATAATTTTTAACCTAAAATGTCATTCTTATCACCCGGACTCACGTCCCAGCCTTCGGCTTCACCTTTCCCGATGACCCGGTAGGAAACAAATCTATACAAGTAAAATGTGTTTTCTCTGCCTCAGGTATAGAAAATGCAAAAAGGACTGTGATAATAGTTATTAATGACCTGACATTTCTATTCAAACCAACCCACTGCTGCAGTGTTTTGCAAGAGGAGCTGAGGGAATCATTTCAGAGGCGCTTCAGTGTTTTTGTCTGCAGGCAACACCGGAGTTGGATGCAGTCTGACATGTGAGACACATACACAGACAGTGTTGACTGGAGTGACATTCATTCTACTGGAACCAGAAATACCAATCAGTTAAATCCTTGACAGTCACTACAGAGGGCCTCCCAAGGCTGTCTGGGCCGCAACCTGCTGATAGAAGCACTATTATTGGCTGTCTGCCACTCAGGTAACATTGCCATTAGGGGTGTTGATGGTAGATTTGTCTATTGCTTTTATATGATTAATACACAGAGATGGTAATGGTGCCGTTTAAACCAACAGCATTATGTAACTTTGTTTTTTCATTAATTGAGTAATTTCATGTTTTCCCCCAAACTCGAAACAGCATTTTAGTTATTGCACAGTACCTATGAAGTATTACAATTAATTGCAAAGAAAGAAGGGAAGGGGTACATCGATTAATGGCTTCAAGCTCATCAGTAAACATTCAAGAATAAAACACAACAAATTGTGAGTGTGTAGGTCGTGTGCGTGTGTGTGTGCAGGGAGGGTAGTATGGAAATACTACTAGCATTATGGAAAATATACATTGATGAAATGTTTGTTTTTGTTCAACATGTACTACTTAGAATTGGGTAGAAGAGAAATGCCTTTATTGTCATTGTGTAGGAGGTAAACAACAAAACGGAAAAGGAATATTGAACAAAAATCCTAGTTTCAAAGACTGCAATTGATGTTTTTAGTTGGTATTTTACTTTCATTAAGAGTGTTCTCAATTCAAGTGCAATAAACACTGACGTCTATATACAATTTCCTGGCCATTCTATTCATTTGAGATTTATTTATAAATCTGCTGAATTTTATTTTATTTTTTTCCATTGGATGTTTATTTTTTGTGTGAATGTTTTTTTATGCTTGATAACTAGTGACTTTTATTTTAAAATACCATATTTTTCAAACCATAAGCCACGATTTTTTCGTCATGATTTGAGCCCTGCGGTTTATAGTCCAGTGTGGTTTACAGTCTGGTATATAGGGTAACTACTTACCTTTTGAGCAAGTATACTCTAACCCTAACCCCGTAACGCTCAAAGTATGTAATGTTTTCAACACTGTTATCATAAGAAGCAATCATATAGCCTCAACTGGTCTACCTTTGGGTAAAATCATTTTTGAGTAACACAAAGTAAAACATGCCAAACAAATGACCTTGCTGCTTTATATTCACACGTTGCTGACGTCAAGACATCTTCGAGTGTTTTGTAGTTGCTGTAGCGGATGATGTAGAGGCTAAACAAATGTATAATGACAGAGGGTCAACTTTCTCCTGCAGCTCCGACAGCCGAGGCGGTGGGAAGAAATTACTTCTGATTGATATTTCGCCTCTTGTCACCAATGCAATTTCATCCGGTGACAGATGGGATTGAAAGTTTCTTCCCGCAGAGATTCTGTGTTTCGCTTCAACGCTTTGTAAATAAGTCATGTGTGGAACATTTTAATGAAGGTTACAGAGGAAAGCAGGACTAAGTGGGTTTCTCGGCTAAACTACATGGGTCACCTGGAGTAAATCTTTGCATGATGGATTGTGTGCATTTGCTGAGCTTTGTCTAATCTGAAGCTTAGTGTTTCGCTATGCTAATTTAACATCATGCATGACATGCAAATATCAGCTAAATGTCACATTCATTAAGAGATGTCAGGATGTAGGACAGCCCTTCTTCGCCTCTAGGTCTACGATGGGTACAGGGTGGGGGGTGGGGATTCCTGATCTGGGGTAGTCCGTCCTCTGAGCCCATGGACATTTGTTTATACACTAATAAACACATTTGTTTATTAAAATGTAACATTGAGAACATTAGGTTATCCACTTGTCACAGCCACACCCATCCATCTACTAGCTCATGCTTATTAGCCTGTTCAGGTCAAATGAACATTCACACTTAATTCACATCTATGGAAAAATTGTCCTTCAGTTATCATAACGCATGTTTTGAATGTAGGAGAAAAACATGCTTATGTTTATATGTTCGCTGCATAAATCCTTGGGAAAGACATTTATCATGCTAATTTCTCATACTGGGCTGGTGACATGCTCACCAGTCATTCCCATCTATGGAAATGATGGATATCTACAGCTACATAGTATGTACCTTTTTTATAATCCTGAAGTCATCCATGAAATTTTAACAGGGTTTCTGCAGGTATTAGTCAATTTAGCACGTTTTATGACATGGCATGAACAGTTTTCTTTTGAAATTAAGAACAAATTAATTGAAACATCAATTTATTGCAAAATTGTGTTATAGTAACCCTTTTGCAAAAAGGTGATGCCTTTATTATGTTACAATTTAAACTGATGCACATGCTAATGAGCAGGCCAGCTATAAATAAAACAGATGTTACATGACCTCTCTTTTAGAGTTTCTGAATAAAATACATTGACATCTATCACTGCAACTGTGGTTCCAAAGTTTAGTAAACCCAGAGCTGGCCAGCCCATCACCACTGCTAGACAGTGTTGTAGGTCTGATTTGGACTCATGCCGGTTTTGCCATAAACCCTAAAATAAAACAAAAACTTTACCAGTGACAGAAAGGGGTTTTTCGTTTGTCATTGTATCCAAGGCATTCAGTCAGTCGGTCACTAGCAGACATTCTGTTTTGCCTACGAATAACAGGCAAAAATGTACAAAATGTCCAATTTGTGGTGACAAAGTAACAATGGTGTGAGTAAAACTAAATGCCGGACCAACTGACTGTCAGTAACAGCGACTTGAAAAAATAATGGTGCACTGCAGATAAATGATGGACCAATAACATTTTCTAAAACAATAACCTGTGCATAAATCCGACATGTATAGCCTAACCCTACAACACTATTGGAAGAAAATAACAAAGCATAGGGGTACACGACTGAAAAAAATAGGTCGAGAACCACTGCTCTGGTGAAGAGAAAATATTACGTTCAGTTTTAGTTTTTAGTTTTTTCAAGTATTGATGACACCAAAAAAACGTCAACCAGTGGCATATTGTCTTACTTCCATTATAGGCCTAAGCTCAGGCATCTGCATGATTCTGAGCTAAAGTTTTGGCCTTTTCCAAACATCCACAAAGAACACAATTGTGTGTGCTTGCATCTGTGTGTGTGTGTGTTTCTGATTGGCATGCTGAGGGTATGGATATAGGTGCTGACCTGATCATTAGCAAAATGGCATTGTGATGGTCACCCAAGCTGTCTGTTTAGGGACGCAGAATAAGAGTCACCCTTTTTAATGAGGCTTGGTGACCCCTTTTTCACTTCATTAATTACACTCTACAAACTCAATTCATGTCATTAAAGTTTCACTTTTTCCAAGAACATCCAATGAATACCCTTTGGCTTGATCAGTCTAGCTCTACACATTTAATTATTTATGTATCAGCCTGGCTTGACCACTCTTAAAAATGTCAACACTAAATACGATTCTAATGACGCAAGCTATTTAAATCTGTTAAAAAAAAAGCAGGTACAGTGGACTTCCGCTTTATGGGATCGTAACACAAATTCACCATGTGGCGGTCAATCCAATCCTATGTTAATCAGCTAATGCGTGTAAAATCCCAGGTAAAAACATAAAAATTGTATTTACATATTTAAAAAAAAATGGTGTCAAAATAGTATAGTAAGTGCTACTTATATATAATATACTTGCATACAATTAAATAACATCATCAATAAATAAATATATAAAATTGTATACAAATATATAAAAATATATAAACAATTTATTTACCTTTAAGTGACGCTTGTTGTGGCCATATTGCCTAGTAAGCCTAGCCTAGGCTAGGCAATCTTAGCTTTCTGTGTATTTCTTCATTACCTCCAGCTTCATTTCCATATAAATCATCTATTAATATCTATCTTTAACATCACTAGCAATCTTGGGACTCAAGGCTAACAGATTCAAGTTTCATTATGTAGTAAAATGCACAATAAATACGATATTGAAAGCACTCTCACACGAGATCAAGTATTTTGGCAGCCATCTTTGTTACCAAATGCCAACCAATAGCAGACCAGAATCTTCGTGACCTCATTACGCTGACCAAGAGTAGACCAGTAGCTTAGGGAGTGGAGACACCGACCAATAGCAGACCAGCGTTGTAGTGACGCGTTGCAGCGAAGGCAGTTTGACGCCAACAAAAAATAAGAGCAATTATCTAAAAAACATTTCAAGAGGGAGGCAAAACAACAAACACAACCGACCCCTCAGGTCACGACAGTTGTTGATGTTAATCGTAAAGCGGAACAAATATCTTAAATAGCGGACGAAAAACTCAGTATTCCACATCGTAACATGAAAAAAACGCAAGCCAGGGACGCTGTAACCCTGGTCGTTCACTGCACTTTAAATTGAATTACAGTAACCTCTTAAGAACCCAGAATCCTTTCAAGTTTTACATTCAATCAATTCTTCAAATAGAGAAATACAGTGCTTTAAAATTTATGATATTGAATCAATGCTTTCCATGGTCAACCTGCTGTCATCATAAAACATTCATTAAATATACATGGTAGATCATGATTTATCTAAAATTTTAACATTCTTGTCTGCCATTCTATTGTCAACCGAGGTTAACCACCTCAAACAGGCCTCCAAACCAATGTGTCAAAACTGAGCAAATATAATTGCTGTATTGGTGATTGTGAATGCATCTATTTTGGATTATGTTGAAATGCAAAAGACTGGAAATCTATAACATCGCACAATGATTCATGTGCCAGCCAGTGAACAAAGCCAATGGATTAGAACAAGATGGGTGGGTAGGCACGAGCTCCAGTGTGTTAACATTAGAACGAGCAAATTCTGTATTTCAAACATTGGATGACTGTTGGCCATAGCAGCGGGAAATATTGATAGGCGTCATGCTCCATGTTAGGGAAAATCAATGTAAGGGTGCAGGGAAAGACAAAGAATTGATGGAAACAGAGGGCAAAGAGAGAGGGGGAATTGAAATGATTATTTTTTAGATATATAAAAATCCATCTACCACAGAACTAGGTGCACTTGCACAGTCTCATGAGTTTCAAAATGAGAATTTACAAAGAAGACACTTCCGACGCTGGAAGCGAATGAAGTTAATATATTTTTACATCATTGTATTACATACCGTAATGTACAGTGATGTATCCAGCTGCTTTACACTAACAATCAGTGATAGATGACTGACATATGGATGCATTAGAAAAGACAAGGAAAAAACAGGGAAAGTTAGATATGTTGCCGAGAAGGAATAAAAAAGAAGAAAAACACAAAATTGGAGCGTGAGAGATGGGAAAGATGGCTGAAACGATGAACAAAGGAGTGGAGAAAAAGGAAAGACATATTTCGCGCACAAAGAATCTGATGAGCGTATTATCAACATGAGCCCCCCCGCCCCCCAATCCACCAAACGGGTCCACTGCTTGCTATTCTCCCCACAGGCGCAGTTCTGCCTCTGCCATGACACAGCCAGCTGAGTCTTGGGACTGGGGAGGCCTGCAGAACACCGACAGGCCACGCCAAAGCTAATTACCCCTCAGAGATATGAGGAGGATCACTCAGCTGTGTCACACAAACACACATGCACACACACTCACATTGTGAGCAAGGATTAACCCCCGCCCCCGTCTCGTTTCTGGTGACAGTGACTTTTTAATGAATCAAGAGAGGTTTTTAAAGCATCTGGTGTCATGGCTCACCCTCCATCCAAAAATCCATTTCAAAATAAAATTTCCTGCGTGGTCAATCGAAGGCAATCGGGAAGGAGTCAAATGTAGCGAATGTTCAGATTTCAGATTTTGACGCTTGAATGCATTTCATCATCCCATTTGTCCGCCCTTGGAAACTGATGTGTGTCTAATTTCATGTTTGCTGCAGAGCTCACGCACAGGGTGCATTTAGCTTTTATGGCACCTCCTCACAGTCTGCTAAATAATAACTAGAGAGACACTTCTCCCATCCAATTTGCTGAACACGCCTTCAGAAAGGCAGATGATGAATATTAGGCTGGATAAGTGTTGGACTCTCACCAAGAATGATCATTACTGCTGTAGTTTGGGTTGACTACATTTTCTGAAGTTTATTCCTCATTATTTGCAAGGTTGTAGAAAATGCTACATAAATCTTCCAGTTCACCTTCAGCTAAATCAAATACATTTATACAATAAATCAGAGAGTACAATAAAAATTCAGAAGAAAAATGAATAAACCAAGGGTGTGAAGTGCTTTGCAAGAGTACCACAATTCCATCCGAACCATTTCATTTCACATTTCCAGAATGTTCTCAAACTGCGAATTTACCCTAAATTTATTAGGAGAAAAAAAATCTATAGAATTTTCATGGAATCGACAACATGCCGTATACTTAGGTAAGTGACATAAAAGAGGATTACAGCTACCTAGTGACACCAGTTTGTTTTGTTTTGTTTTTTTTTTTACCAAGAGAGAGAGAGAGAGAGAGAGAGAGAGAGAGAGAGAGAGAGAGAGAGACAGACAGACAGACAGATAGACAGGAATAATTTTGGGGAGAAATGTTTGTTCATATTGACAACACATTCCCTGCTTCATTGACACACTATATTGGTGGAAAGGGGGGGGGGGGTGCATTATTTCACATGTATAAAGCATATTATACATTATATACATTGTCGATATGTATACGATTCTTCTGCAAATAATATTAAAACCGGACAAAGTTATGATAGCAAGGATTACCTGCTTAGGGAATGCTGTAGTAAGAAGAAGGAGCCAGATGGACTGACATGGAATAACAAGGGCCAGGCATGACATGTACTGAATGACTGCAGTAAAGGCCAATGCCTCTCATCAGAACATAGCTTGTCAGTGGCACGCATCAGGGAATTATGGCCCCCAAGGATGACCGGATAAATGAGAACAGCACACCATGCATTGCTTACTCCCCAAACAATAGCACTCTCACTGATGAGTCCTATGTGTCAATTCTGTGAACCAAGTTGATTTCTCGCTAAGTGTTCTCTCTTCTAACATTGCTTCATGGAATAATAATCTGTTACATGAGAGCCAAAAAGAGTAAAGTCTACCTAAGCTTCTCAATTTTGTATTCATCCTTATTGTTGTAGTGATTAAATTATGTGTTTTATACCATAGAAATCATAATTTACACACAGAATTGGTAAATATCTGTCATTGCATATTATTGGATGTGCCAATTATTTCTCCTGCCTTAAAAGAAATTTCATAATAAATGGTCAACATCTGGAACGATTCTTACCTGAACGATGTGAGATTGCAACTTTAGTAGAACTCCTTTACAACAAAATAATGTTTGCAGCCAGAAACTTTTCACTACAGGGGACTTTTCACAATAGCATATCTATGTCTCGGACATAAACATAAAAAATATGTTGTACGATCGACAATATGAATTAAGTTAATAAAACCATCCAACATTGAAAAAAAGCAAGAAAGAAATTGCAAAATCTACAAGACACATTGATTTTCATTCTTGCATTAATTTTTCTTGAATAATGCCTTTTACTTCACCCATCATTCATCTCTATTCCTTTTATCCTGTCTTTAAGTGTCCGCAAAAGCCACGTGTCAAATGACGTTGTTTTGGCAACCACACCCCTCCGCGCCAGATTTTCCATAATGTGTACCTTACAAAATGTCTTTGCGAAAGTAAAACGCATTTATGATTTGGATGAATAGAGCTACTGTGACCTAAATACGGTAAACAACTCCTGGCGAGCCCCACGTTGGAGAGAGATGAGGAGTCTGTTAAAAAACGATTGGAAGCATTTAGATCATTTGAATCTAGTAGGATTCTCTACCTCTGTTATAGAGTAGTGTTTTTTGAATGCTATAGAGTCTATTTACTGCCACCTATTCTATGGGAGAATATCATCTGACTGCGGGGGAAAGCCACACCAAGTACTAAGTGCTTCAAAATTTGTGTCGGCATTTCAAGCGTAAACCAAGCTAGACTTTTGCTGCAGACTTGTTTTCGCCATAGTGAATTTCAGTGCAAGGCAAATACAGAAAAAAAAATATTACGCAACAGGGGGATTTTTCGTTGTATGGAGAAGAAAGACGGAAAGGCTTCAATGCGTGATTTTTTTTCACATTGGGGGGTATTTTTGCACATACAGGTTTCGACGTAGAGGGGTTTTACTGTATAAAATAAATGAAGCCTTCACCTGCCTTTTTTTTGTCTTGACACTCCTTATTTTTCCTTCATGCACTTTCCCCTTTTCAGCCTCGTCCGCATATGCATGACTTATGGCTGCTTTATTTCATTAACACCAAAATGAGGCCAAGCTTGATAGAGCCTACTACGAGAGACCCTTAATTTTCCATTTGGCGTTTTTTTTTTTTTTTTTTTTAAATAGCGTACATGAGAGTTCTTGCGCTCTGAATCTTAATTGGAAAACTAAAACATGATGAACACGTGCATTCAGGGGCAATCCAATCATCAGACCCTTGGAAACCAGATGGCTTTGCAAAGGATTTTTTTTTTTTCTTTTTCATGAGAATTCTATGTGCTTTCTTTTGGAACTGCACCCGGTGCCTATTCATTTCTCTTACAGCACTTTTATTGCACCTACTGCCCAAAACAAACAGCAATAAAACCAATGTAACCATGGATACACAAGGGCCACATCTTTCTTTTTCCCCTGGTTGCCAATGCCATTGAAACATTATTCTTTTGAATTTAAGTGGTAAGAGTTTTGCACTGCACCCTGGTTCTTCAAGGTTAAGAATAGTGTGTGGAATGGAAACAATGTACGGCAGCCTTTGAAGAAAATAAAGGAGCAGCCAGCAAGGTGACATTGAAGAAGTTATAGTGACTTCTAAACCTTGATTTTTTTTTTTTTTTTGTGAAAGGTCTTTTAACGGAATGTTAAGCAGAGGTGAGAAAATCAGTGTCCAATATTGGTCTTCTCTCACTAGTTTGCGTAATTAGTAGAGAGGAGAGTCACTTTTTAGCCTGTCACCCTGATTGACTGAACGTCTAATCTCTTCACAGAGCTAATGAACACATCAGCTAATTAGAAACACGGGGAGTGTGCTTTCACATGCACAAAATAACAAACAGCCGTACATGATCCATGTTTATCGTCTTTGTGCGGTAGAGCCTAAAAACATCACTTGACAGTCATGTATTTTTCTTCCTTTGTTTTTCAATGTGACTGTTGTTTTCCTCGCTTCTAATAATTGTCAAGCTGTCAGGTCTATCCGACTAGACTATCGCACATAAGGTGAGGACGGGGGGAAAGAAATAAACACAGAGAGCCAGTGGCAGCAGTGGGAAATGTTTAAAATAAATAGGTAAAGGCGGCAGGGGATGAATTCATTCACATTCAGGTGGCAAAAGTAAGTGGAGATCCTCAGTCTCACATTGTCCCCAAGCAGAAACCCAAAGGTGGCTGTAATAGATTCTCCTCACACCTTCTATGAGGTGACCTGCCCAGAGGAGGAAGAGGAAGCCTCTCCACTAATGACAAGTATGAACGGAGAGGAGTACCAAAGCGGCTGAAATTGCCATTGAGGAACAACAGTACAAATAGAATGTTACTCAAGAGACCGATTAACGTTCAGTGTCACGAGGTTTGTTTTGAAAGACATGCTCGTTTGCTCAGTTAATAATATTCTCTTGAAGCTAATCGCTAAAGGCTAGCCAGAGTCACAGGCTTATATTTCAATAAGTGAAAGGTGTGCAGCTGGCTCCATTGGTTTATTGCTATTTTGTGATGACCTTTCAGGGTGTACCTCATCTTCCATCCAAAACTTAGCTGGGATAAGCTACAGCTCACCCGTCACCCTATAGGGCAGTAGTTCTCAAATGGAAGTCCATGAGATTTTAGCAGCAAATCAAATTTAATGCTTTGTGATGTTGAGACAAAAACAGCACTTTTTTTTTTTAATTAAGAGCATATAAATTTGGACATGAATCACCTAAATGCTATTGAGTTATTGTGACTCCTTTGCAAAATGTTTGCCTTCATTCATTTTGGCCTTATACGAATGCACAGTGTGATTGGTGCCACTTTTTTGGTCAAAATTAAAAGAGATGATGTTTATCTTCAGGAATACTGAATAAAATATCCTTAAAGATACAACTGCAAATGTAGTTCCATAGAAATCAACGGCAGAGAATTCCGTATTTGAGTTGTCTTATTTTTATCCAAAAATGTGTTGTACTGGCCACAGGAAACATTTATATTTCACAGGGGTTATGCCACTGAAAAATGCTGGCAACCTCTGCAATAGAGGAAATGTGGTATAGGAAATAGATGGAAACTAACATGCCGTTACAACATTTATTCAAGGTTCCATCGGTATGTGTATGTGTTAAAGTTTAGTCACACTGTAATCGTGAGATAAAAGTTAACGACAATTCCATAATTTATGGAATCACTTGCACTTGGACTTGCACTTGCACTTCCGTCACTCCATCCATCTCCAAAGAAAGAAAGGTCATCCTCAAATCAATCATTCCATTGAGGTAGCCAAAATGTAGGACAAAACACACTAAACCCACTCAAAAATTCTTAGTGTGTATGCGGGTTTAGTGTATTCCCCTGGCATTTTAGACAGTGTTTTTTCTAACACGCTCCCAAGTATATGGCAATTTATATGTTTCTTAGAAATTTGTAAACCTTAAATTGGTGAGATTTTGCCAACGGACACTCGTAATACAAGATAAAATATACTTTAGGCAATCTGACAAATGAGATCAAATGGAAGTATTGTAACAAAATGTGGTTGAAAACAATGAGCTTCGAAGTTTACAGAGCACAAGTCATAGAAATGTTATAAAATAAAGAAAAAAGAGAATACAGTGTGGTGCAATAAGAAAGAATGCTAAGAATAACATTTAATAATAAATAAATGAAGACAATGACCCATTTATAGCTGCTTCTCATTAAATTTTTCAGCTGTTATGGCCCTTGAGTGAATGCATTTCTTTACGCCTTGTCTTCAGCATTGTTTACTCATGTGATTTTCTGTGGGGAAAAAAAAATAAAAAAGATAGCCCCAAAAACAGGCAACTTTTGCATCACTAGCTGAGATTCCAGTGGGAATGATCCTTTTTCTCGTCATATTGTATAACGTCCCAAGCTATTGCTTCCGAGCAAAAGGGGTTATTAAGTGAGCTGTAATCCACAGGCTACAAAGACTTGAAGTATATTTATTTCCTCTCTTCTGTTTGTGCCATTGCCTAGAGACTTGGAACAGCAAGAGATTTCATTATCCTTTTGCATTGTCAGAGCAGTTAGCAACAGAGTCACCAGGCAACAAGGCTATGCCATACCAGTCTTATTTAAAAGTGTTTCCTTCCTACTTTCAGGAACCACTTTGGTACACATGTACACATTGGCACACTCCCTCTCAAATCCCCCTCTTTTTTTGAGTCTTTAAATCAGCCCTAATCCATTTGGGTCTGGCCGAAGTACTCCAAACAAACATAATGGACAATAATCAGCTCTGCAGCAGTGCGTATATTGGCTTACTTGGTCATGCTCAGTTGAACAAACAAAGTTACAGTGTTTTCTCAATAAAAGAGGTAGTTATTAATCTTATGATCTCTTGTCCCTATTTGACACACACACAGTGGCACACACAGCCACACAAAGTGGTGAATTACAATTCAAAGCCATTTTAGACCTCCTTTTGCCGATTTTTGTGATTTTTAAGGATTCAAGCATTATCTTAACACATCAACCAGTCCAGATTTTTTTTAGATGAGGATGGGGTGTAATATTCCATTATGCATTATGAAATCATGTACTGAATGTTCTTTTGAAAATAATGCCGAATTATGATTGTTTTGTAACAGGGGTTTAGACTGTTGTTTTAAAAACCTACCAGCATAAAGCACTTCTATGTATTTATTATATATGTTATCATGATCTTTTGCTAGACAAAATGAAAAAAAATGGGTATCTGGGGAGTAGCTTCCGAGTTTATCCTTCCAAGACACCAATGTGAGCATCCACCATCACTGACACGCCGCATCCTTTCTCTCTTTCATCCATGCATCCGTTTCAACTGCTGACTGGAACCAATCATGGGTTCCGGTGTCCAGTTCTTTTAAGAATAAGACATCACAGGTCTCCGTGTGTCTCTCTGCCTCTTTCTTTCCTTATCACTACTGAACCACCTGCCTTCCCCCATGTGCCCTGTCATGGACTCTGTTCCACTGAAAGTTCCTCTTGCCCCTCCTCTTGACTGCCCTGCTTCTACATTCTTATTCTATAGCAATCTATCAGTCAGCCAGCTATTTCCTGTCAGGGCACTTTCCGCCAAACTATTGTAGAACATATCAATGTCAATCACATTATACTATTGTAATTATTACTCATATTTACAGTGACAATGTGACAGGATTAAAATAAAAGAATAAAATCTGATGAAATGTATAGTGTGTTTGGACAGGCCACTTCAAACTATTTACTGTCGTTTGTGTAACAGAGAGTTTTGAAAATTGGATGAAGCTTACTGGAGGAATTGAGCCTTTTGTGTGGTGAAAAATTGCATTTTTGAGAACTCTCAACCTTCGCTTCAATTCTTTCTTTTCATCTTCGCCGAGAACACTTAACATAGCGTAAATATTTACACACAATATTTCTCAGGCAATGTCACTCCAGTGTTAAAATAACAACACAATACATAAAACCTGTGTAAGTGACATTTTTGGCAAAATCATAAGCGTTAACATAAATGTTAAGGAAAACATTAAGATAAAATATTTTCTACAAAATAGCATATTGCAATATACAACTTAATGTGTTAAGTAAATGTTAATATTAACATAACGTAAACATTAAATCAATGTTATTGTAAATGATGAACATAATATAAAAGCATAACAACAACATAAGTAAAGCATATTAACATATTATTTAAAGTTTAACATTATCAATCCACTTTAATAACAAAAAGCACTATGTAAACATTAACCTGAACTCATTCAATGCCAGGGACGTCATTTCACCTATTGTAAGAGTCCAAAAAAAAATCAACAATAAAGATGAACATCATGTAACACTGCTAACTTAAAGCAAACATTAACACAAAATGTTACTTAAGCAACATCAATCCAATGTTAAAATATCTACATGATATACTGTATGAGAAAAAAAGAACATAATTGCAGTGTAACATAGCTAACACAAATTAAGCATTAAACTTATGTTAACATAATGTAAAACTTGTTAACATTATTTAAATGTTAACATAAAACGCTTTTTGTAGAAAAAAAAGAGTATACATTTTATAGCATATCATAAGTGTTAATGTTAACAATTATTATAATAACGTTAACAATGTTTATGATCGCATGAACAAATAACACTTTGGTCAAAACTTTGACATTTTCAATTGTTGCTAGCAGTTTAAACATTTACGACGATCGAAGTATTTTAAGGGGACAGGTGAATTTACACAGCTGTCCAATGAGAACATTACAAAAACTTGGAAGATGCACTCAATGCACTCAATGTTTGATTAATGATATGTATTGATACAGTAACTTTTGTAGAGCCATGTTTTCCTGAAGCTAAGAACACTGTATCCTATAAGGGGGTAAATAGATTCACGGGCCCAATACCATAAAAAAGCAAGTACATTTCTACCCAAACTCTCTAAAATCTGCAGCAACAAATTATTCATCCTAAAAATATGCTAGCAAAACACTTCAGTGCCCTCACAGCTAAGACTCGCATATCCCAGCAACCCACCACTCCTTCGCTCCCAAACATCCAACGCAGCCATCCATTCCTTGCACTCACACCGCAACCCCCCCCCCCACTGATCCCCACCCCCCTCACTTATCTCTCATGCCTGGGATAAGGTGTTGCTGGGCAGAATGACTGACTGCCTGCGAGGCTGTACTTGAGCCTGTTTGGTTTACTGTGCAGCCACCGAAGTGTAATTCAGGGTGACGCTTCTGCACGGGGAGAGGATGCAACGTTTTATCACACTGGTTATGTATTTTACCAAGCACAGCAATGTTAAAGATGCATTAGCAACGCACAAACTATAAATACCCTTCAAAGTTGGACGACTGAATATAATGTAGTGCACCTACAACCACATTATTAAACAGTTTACCACAATGGGTCGTTACATTGACAGTAAAACTGAGCAGTAGTGATAATGTGGTGCAAATTGCAGTGCAGTTTTTTTCCTGCGCCGCTATGAAGGACTCTGGGTAGTCTTTTCATCGCACAATAAACTTTAATAGTGTTATTAAATGGAGCAAAGTATTTACTGGATGTAATAGAGGAGCCATTTGGATTGGCAAAGTAGGCAACGTGTGTATGTTTAATGGATCATTAGCTTACCAGCTGGATGCATGTTTCTGAATCAAACAAGAACCCTGTAATTGCAATTTTGGCCTCATTTCGATCATTATTTCAGATGAATTGCCACTGCAAACAATAAAACGGATGGTTAATAATTTAAGTAAAATGCAAAAACTGATTTAATTGGATCCATCCCACCTAGCGCTAGAAGTCTTCTGGAGGTTGGATTTTGGGCTAAAAAAGTTTTTATGTCTGTATTTGAAATCCATTTAGTCCAGAAATAGTCATTGGAAACTGGGTTGCATTGTAGCCCATCCAATATTGTGCAAATATAATCCAAAAATAGTCATTCACAAAAGAATCCTGGTTAGCTCGTCCAATTGATCCAAATTTCATCTAAAGGTAGTCTTTCATAAAATTTAGTCCAAAAATAGTCCTTTAAAACTCAGGTGTATGAAGGCTGTTGAATGTAATAAAAATTCTGCTCAAAAAGGCAATGCAATTTGTGTGGTGTTTGCTCATTTATTGAAGCCGATATTTACGTCAAAATTTGTTGAAGATTTATCAGATTTTGAAGAGCCAATGTTTCTCATCTCTACCAGAACTGCAAGACAAAAATGTATCAATAACTGCAGGACTTAAATGTATTAATTTATAAAATGAATAAGAAAAAATTTGAGCTCTTCAAAAAAAAATCTTTATTTTCATACGTCTTGTCCGCTAGAATCGTACAGCCTGCAGCTACAACTTGCAGCCATATAGTTCTGTGGTTACAGGTTAAGGATGTCCCAATCACGTACTTGGAAATTGGACCCAATCGGATCATATTTAGCTGGGATCCAGGTTTTGAGAAAATACTGAAGGTACACACACACGCACACACACACACTATATATAGTTTCATATATACAATATATGAAATTTAGATGCCTTGCTTCGCTTTTTTTAATTAGTATTCTTTTATTCTGAAGGGCCACAAAGCAACTAAATATAAAATACAGTCTTTCGTTAACTATATTCAGACTTGAAAATGTCCTTTCAGCTCTCTTTTCAACCATTCAGAGATTGTTTGAACAGACACAAGTGGCGTCTTTTCAATGCATTTCAAACCGATTTTTGCAAGGTGGGATGAGTTGCGACTGCATCAATTTTAATCCAAACATCAGAAACTTCACAAGTATTGAACTGGCTTTTTTAAAAGGGCAGGGATAGAGAGATTTCATCAACTGAAAAGGACAGTGTGAGTTCCTGCACAAATAAAAAAACAGTGAGATGACTCAAAAGATGACCCAATGCCAGAGATAAGACACAATGCCTCAGAGACAGTTCATTCACTCACACCCGATAATCAATGCGCTTGGAGTTTAAAAGCATGTGATGAGTTTCTGGGACACACCACTGAAGGCCTGTTCCATCAGTAGAAAAAACATTTCTTCTGGAATAATGTAAAAACACAAAATAGTGCGTTATCGTAGTTATTACACACTATTTAAGACGTGGATGTCATTTTGGAGCAAATTGAAATAAGAATTGTTTAGGCTTGGAAGACACATGTGTCATTGTGATTTTCCCACATTTTTCTTACAATTATTTGAAAACTATTCATATTCTTCTTCCTATTCAGAAACTGACCAAAGACGAAGTTGAGCATTATGTTTCCGCCGCCGCACAGAATAGTGCGGCTGAGTTAACAAGCATTCAACAGACTCGTCCCTGCTTGCACGCAGAGGACCATTTCAACACAATGGATCCGATGTTGAGAAACTGACAATACATGCAAGAATGGTTAAAGGACATCCAGTGTAATGGCTTATAACAACACCGTACGCCTGACAATCATTGTACTGTACATCAGCTGCATGTTTTCATTTACGGTTTGACCTTGATATCTAAAAGCATCGCGGCATGTGTGAATGGACTGAATGTTTGCGTGAATATCATGTATGTGCTGACAGTGCTTGACTGACTTGACTGTTGTGTTGTTCCAGGCTCGGCAGATATACATGCTCAGCATTTAGGAGACTTAAGAGAAGAGAAGGGGTAAGTTACCTATCATTTGATGCCGCCTGTCTTGCATAATCCCACACTTTCCCTTGGGGAGAAAACGCTGATAAAGCCATGAAGCAGAACAATAGAAGACAGAAAGCGGGGGGAAAAAAAAGATAGTTGGGACTGCCCTTTTGGTCGGATGAATGCAAAATCCTGACTAGGCAAGCCAACCTCTCCTCACTAAGTTTGTGTTTTCCAGACTCATTTGACTGGATCAGCATTCTAATGAAAGACGGTGATGCCCTAAAGCCGTTTAGGTCCCATTTGTCTCTTTTGTTAATATGCACCTGCAGAAAAACTCCATAACATAAGCACATCTTGCCAGCGTGGAAAGTTTCCATCCATCAAATTAGATGTGAAGCCACGGGAAAACTAAATGTATGACAAGGTAAGAGAGGAGTCACATTTATTTTTTCCCCTTGCTTAACACTTTTTCTTCCTACCTTTCATCCTATGGGTCCTGTCTGAGCATCGTAATCCTTTGGATCAGGTATTGAATCATCAAAAGCAGAATATGGACTCCAGGCTAGCCCAGTTCTCTCAACAAGAAACCTGGAGAACATTTCCATCTAATAACTTCAAAAGTTTTGCTCATCTGGAACTTTTGAAACAACCTGAGGCGCTTTCATACTTCTTTGTGTGCGCGTATGTTTCCGCGCATATGTATGAAAGCATTTTCCTTTCCAAATGAAAACGCCGCTGACCAGCTGCTACCTTGTGTTTGTCAGGGTCTTGGCTTGTTACACGTTGAGCAGCAGGGTATATTGGCAATGTTTCTCTACTATATGTAACCAATCAACAACTGAAAGCCAAAACTTGTGGTCTATTTTCTGTCATTTTAATTACTGCAGTCAACAGACCTTTGATTTGTGTTTCAAAATGTAGCTGTTAATGTAATGTTAAATGTACCTAATAATTCCCAAAAATGTTGCACAGATAATTTTTTCAGCAATAAAAAATTATATTTTGCCTATTCAGTTTTCCCTGAGGCTATGTACCAGAAACGTACTTTTTTTGGTGGATTGTTTTACATGCTTTTTAATGTATTACATGTGCTGTTACTTCAGATTTTGCTTGTTTTTTTTTTTTAATTATAGGTTTTTCATGTTCATTGCACACTTTTTTATAATATCCATTTGTATATATGTAGAGTTTTTATGTTAATTGTGTTGACTTATTAAATGTTTTTTCAATAAAATAACAGTTTTTGTACTTCTTGCTACTCCTTTTAAACATGTACAATTAATTGTGCTGAAAAGTGATACCTATTGATGAACCTTGACTTTTTCTTTGAATTTCCACTTTTATTTGTTCAATAAATTAAATCAATCAGTCAAATACAAACAATAAGCTTTCACGTTTATTCGTTTTAGGGTTCTGCTTTAAAGCTAACTTAAGGTTTTTTGTAATGCTGATGATTTTTTTATATATTTTTTTCAGATCTAGTGGTAACATTCATTCAAATGAAAACGTCATTTTGAGTCCTTGAATTTTTGGCATGAATTATACTTTTGGTTTAATGTGCCGCATGTGACCAAGGGTGCTCACTTTGAATAATCCATGTAAAACTTTAAATTAAATGCTTCTAGTATGTCAGGCAAAGTTTTATATCCTTAATAGTTTTTTATTCAACGTCAAAATGTGCCCAAGGCCTTTGGAATCCCCTGTAATGCATGTCTGTTTTTGTTTTCCAAATTTAATTACTTTTTTAATGTTTTAAAGTATGACCAATTACTCACATTTTTCTCAATTTAAAAACTCAGGGTTCTAACCTTTGTAGAAGGTAGACAAAAAAATTAGATAAATATAAAAAAATCAGTGAAACTGTATTAAAGTGAGGGAATGCTGGAATTAATTTGATACCTAATTTTTATTCCTTTTCTATGTACAGTCAATACATTTAAAGGCAATATTTGCCTCTTGCTTGAGAGTTAAAATTACATCATGAGCGTTTTCTAAGTTTTAATCATATGATATTCAAGCTGAGCTGTGACTGGTCCTTAGATGAGCTCAGAGTATATTTGGTGTAATTTTCAGTAGACAGCAAGTGGCAAAAGATATTTTTTTTTTTACATTTTATATTTGTCTTTTAAAATTATCATTTGTCACAAAAAAAAATCCAGTGTAACGTTGTCCATCTTAGTTTCATAAAAGACTACACATGCCACGTGTGATGACAGCCCTTGAAAAACTGAACAACCAGCCAATACTTTGCAAAAAGCAACAGAAAGGCCTTCAAAATAAGAACCAGTAGTTTTACCCACTTGGGTGGTCCTACAGGAAAGGTGCAATAGCAGTTTGCCTGAATGGGGACCTCTTTGAATGGTTTTCTACTCTCATTATCCTTCACCTTTGTGCAACTGTTGGGTTAGAAATTGCTGCAAGGTTTGTCATCTCTATTTTTTTGTCCTTTTGAGATGGACCCTCACTTCATGAATTCCCTTGTTGCCAAGTTAAATCTCAAACTCCACTGGATGATGATGTTGAAAATGTTATCCATTTCCACCTCACTGATACTTACAGTAAAAATATGGATTTGAGGGGTGTTCCATGTTTTTCATTTCTGCATACATGGTGTTAAAGCATTTAAAATGTATTTTTCTGGTACTTCAAGCTATCCCAATCAAACCATGCCATTTTGTCCATTATGTCATATAGGGTGCAAGATTATGATAAATAAATAAATTACAATTTCTTATTGCTGGTGTTAAAATGTATCCAACAAGTCAGTAGTGAAATTTGAATATGCGTGACCACATCTGACCATGCTCATCTCTGCATTAAATACATCCCTAAATTATATGACTGAACAAACTCGAGCCTGTCTATTCAGAAAGTTTGGCCAACAGCCCATGAAATTGCGCCTTTCGCATGCAGCAGCCTGTGAACCACTTGGCAAGAGGCGGCGCGATGGTGTGATGAGGCAGGGTTCTGATAAACGAAGCTGGCATTTGTTTGAATGCTTGCCCATTGCCTCTGGGAACCATCTCGACGGTCCACAAACGGACACAACCAGTTCCCCACCTGTTCCTTCTAGTGTATTCATTTAATTTACAAATGCATGAGAATCAAAGGGACTTTATCATTTTTGTCACAAACAGCAGATAGCTTTTTCATTTTTGTTTCCATGTCAAATGAAAGCTCCGTGCCTATTTTATCACCAAAAGACATATTTGCTTTCCTTTTCGTTTCATTTCTCTTGCTGCATGTTGGAGGAATAAAAATCATAGGTGCAGGCCCCAATGGAATTGTTCTATATTCATGCCGTCTTCGCGTGTAAATATGAAGCTGTCATGTGCAAACTCACAGCTCACATGCGGGAACGTGGAACTCCACACATTTGCCTTTGCTAGTCCCGGTTCCATTTTTCTGACAATCCAAAACACACTTTACCTTCAGGTCTTAGACAAAGGAACCATTTATCAATATTGATCACTTTTCAATTAACCTTTAAAAATATTCACCGTGTTTATGGATTGTACACAATTATTTAACAATAATATACTGACTCAAATAGAAGTCAATGCAAAATTATCACCCAATTCCGCCTGTATGCATTGCATCAAAAACCTCAGTAATTACCACAATAATACAACTATTGTTGAACTAATTCTCCTCCCGGCATCTTTAATTACATATAGGAGGGTTGCAAACAGCTTATTCATAATGATCTCCCCTGGGTTCCTGTGTGCTTATCCTGTAGTGCGCTAATGGGGTTACTCCTCTGTGGATTTCCTTACAGACAAAACCAAATATACATCAACTGGGTAAACAGTGAAAATTTACATATTCAGCATCACAAACATGACCTAAAATAGTATCATCAAAGAATTGGAACCCATGTTGTAATAGCCTTGAACATCACAAAGATTACAAAAAAAAAAAGTCAGCAGCACATTGTAGTTATGATAGGAAAGGGCATACGATTCTTCTGTCTGCTTTTTTTAAGATGAGTAAATGCAAGCAGATGAATCTGAATCTGACTTGGATTAAGACATATGGCGTATATACCTCTGAGAACGAGTTAAAGCGAATATCTAGAGAGTTGAGGCAGATGACATACGTTGGCTCCCTGCAAGGACTTGTTGGTACTCTGGGGAGGTGCCATAATCTCATGTTTCACCGGATCCTGTTACAACATTATGCTGCTTCAGTCAGCCCTCTATCCTCGGTTGTTAAGTAGCCTATGATGTTGAGTTGGGGGTTTGCATCTTTCATTTGCGGCTTTGTGCAGCTACAAACATGAGGAAAGAAATGAATGTCAGCCATGCAAAAGATCCTTTTTTTCCCCTGGATAATGAATTCTCTGCTGTGGTTCTGAAATGGGTGCGGATGAAGGCATTTCAGGGTGTACATGCGATTTCAACAGGCTTTCTGTATGCATCAGCAGATCAACTATAAGGCTTCTTGATGCAATCTTTTCTTTTCAAATTAAGAGCAAATTAAGTAGAAAGTGAACAGAGGTGCACATAACTGCTATGCAGTAGTGGCTTGAAGTTAATGTGAGCACTTTTAAATGCCTCATATCCTCAGCCAGCAGACAAAACAGTCGTGTTGTATAAATTTCATTCATCCTTAATACAAGCAAGAAAACAGCAAAGAGCATGTGAATGTAGCGCAAGCTATCGCTAACAAACAACCTAGTCTGGAAGAAATAGCTAATTGCCCTCTTGCTAGGTGGCGAGACAAACTCAATCAAAAATAACAGCAAGCTCTGTACTATTTTTCTCCTCTGCGCATAACATTGAGAAAGAGTGTTTAATGAGGGTGACAAGTAAATAATGCAATCACGTCAGAAAATAAAGCACAAAATGACACACTGTAAAACGAACGCTAGATACACACTACATCGCGTAAATAGAAAAAAATTTTAAAAACTTCGCAAGTTCACACATAATTGTCAGTAGACTCTTGATTTTCATCCACATATCATGCGTGTCAAACTCCAGTCCTTGAGGGCCGGTATCCTGCATGTTTTCCGGTTGTCTCTCCCCAACACACCCGATTCAAATGATTAGCTCATTAGCAAGCCAAGCATGATCTTGAAAATGAACCTAATGTTTTGAATCAAGTGTTTTTGAGAGAGAGGATTAGAAAACATGCAGGACACCGGCCCTCGAGGACTGGAGTTCAAAACCTGCGGTATTGACCGAAAGAAATTGTGAATTTTAAATATTTTGAATCAAATTATACTTCACTTTTATAACTTCCACTCAAGTGCCCAAAACAAAACATTTCAGTCTTCAGAATACTGCCCTTCAAAAATCGTAACCAAAGCTTTGATGGAGACAGAGTTCAGCCAATCAGAAGCTAATGAGAGGACATTTTAGGATTCAAAGTGGTAAAATTGATCTAAAATCTGATTGGCTAAAAGAACATCGACTGATTTCACTGGCGTTTGTGTGGTTAACATTTATACTGGAGATTTTGAACGTGTAGGGAAAACAATCTGTGCATGGCAACACATCAAAGCTGAAAATTGATTGGACGAAAAGAACGCTTAATAAGACAGCACAACGCCTTTTACCTGTTTGGTGGTTCTTGGCTGAAACGATATGTCTCAAAGGATATATTACTGAAAAAAGGTTGAGAACTACAGCTCTCTTCTTTCACTCAACACCTCCTTTCCCGAATCATCTCAAATGTCATGATTGTAGTCCAATATCTACAGTATGATGGGCGCTACTTCACTTCTTTTGTGATCTCCTAAACCCACAAAGATTCTTTTGTTTCTGTCTTTTCGGTGTCATGTAACCAAATTTCCTTTCCTGTCATCATATTTTACAGAACAAAGGTGAGAAAATATTTGAACACAAAGGTGATCAAAACACTCTCCACCGAGTTTATACTTTGTGACGACAAATTGACAGACGGCGAAGGCAAGGACGCAAATGGCTAATTCCAATGAAGTACTGATGGCATAGCGAAAGGCGGCTGTAGCTAATCAATATAGTTGGCGCAGCCGGGCTCCGCTTCCAAATTCAAGCGCTCGGCACCTGCAGCTCACTCCGCTAATTTTGGCTTGATTATCATCAGAGCTCATTCGTTTGCTTGTGTTCTACAAACACTCCAATTAGAAGTCTGGGGTGGTTGTTAAATCACAGTATAGAGCAATTTCCAACAATGACAATTACGTGGGATATAGCTAAATCATTTAAGCAGCCGAATGTAAATCAGTTGCTCAGTAGAATTGCATTTCAGCAGGAATACCACAGCATAAAAAAACATGACTCTCTTCAGTAATGTATAGCAATCCAGTGTTTCCAGGGTGAAGACACTGCTCGCGGCTATCATTCGCCAGTCTTTGTTTTCGCCTCTTTTGAAGTAGGAGACGAGTCAAAATGACTCCATTAATGCAGAACCTATTCCTCCTGAATCAAAAGGAACACCTCACCCAGTGTAATGACTGCCGTTTCTCTCTTTGCCTCTGGTGCTTTGCTTTTACTCATCACAGGGAAGGAGGTTGTGAGGTTTGACAGTATGTAGCAATCTCTGTTATATTTCCTTTTATTGACTATTTATAATTTGGACTGCAAAACATTACTTGCACATTTTTCCTTGCTTCTCAGATGATAAACAATGTGATGATGCTATGGCACACAATATGATCAGCTAAACATATAGCTTTCATACATTCTTCATCCATGCTTTGTCTAAATACTTGCGAATGCTTAATGTAATCTCCTATCTTGTCTCTGATTGGTTGTTTTTCCTTAGGTGCGGTGGTTTCTTAAGAATCAAATTAGAGGTAAAACATGGTGGCAGAGATGGCTTTTTTTTTTTCAATGATCATTTCATTCATGCAGTACTATCAGATTGTCCTGATATTTTTAGCAAATGACAAACAGGGATTTCGTTTTGAACATGGCAAACATCCCAATTAAAGCATCGTTGGATAACAGCCGTCGGTAAGCTGCTGTGACTTGTGTCCAAATTAGGCCGATGTTAAAATATCGTGAGCCAGCACCATGCTGAGGCTAAATGTTTGCTTGGACCCAGTAAAAGTATATCACTCGCATAATAGGATAATAAGAAACCCTAATGAAACCCCCAACAGACTGGCATCTGCATTCTATGCACTGATGGCTATTACTGGTTGTGCTACGAATATAAACTAGAAAATTCAATTCCTAAAGAAATTCTGTGTAAGGGTTGAAAGACTCATTGAATAATATGGAACAATTTGAAATAGAACCTGTTGAACATATTGAAGTTGGAATGTTGTGAATTTGTTGAGAAATTATAGAAGGAAATCCACTCAATGTATGTTTTTTTTTTTTTTTTGGACAGGTGTGGGATAAAATGGTAAATAAAAGCTAAAAAAGTTTGGAGTTTGAAATTTGAATCAGTCACAATTTAGACATTAGGGAAGAAAAACACCCACAATGGTAGTTTTTACATTTTTTGTGGTTATTTAAAATGGTGAAAATTATGAATGTGGAATTTATGTTGGCATTTGAGTCATGTTGAAAATAATTCCAAAGGTGAAGTGAATGTATGAATGACACTATTCTAATTCTGACTGAATTTGTTGAACTTGTTTGTTGAAAGTGGGAAATAATAATAATAAAAACACTTTGAATTTTGTATATAATTGGAATTTTTGGAAAGTGAAATAAAAAACCCAAATAGTACAGTATTCATTTAATAGCATGTTGAAATTTGAATCATATGAATGACTAAATGACAAAATAGTGGGGAGTCATGTAAAATATATGAATTTGTGATTTTGGGGGGCCTCAAAAAAATTTCCCCTGAAAGATGTAACATTTTTGGTATGTGTGAATTTTGAACCTTGAAATAAGTTCCCAAGGTGAATGAAATGAGCTGAATATTTTGAATTACTGAATCAAATTAAATGAATGTTTCGATGATCATTGGAAGTCAATTGTTTTTTGGGGTAAAAATGAGAGAAGTATTTGAAATTTTGTGAAAAGGTTAAAAAAAAAAAAAAAAAAAAAAAAGGTATCCCGGATCGCATGAATCTTCTGAATATGCTGAAATTGGAATGATATGAACCAGAGGACACATTTGGAAGGAGACACGGGACAAAAAAAAAAAAAAATGGGCAGAATAAAAAGTATAATATGAAAGATTAATAAGATGCCTTCGGCCTACACACAATTAACAATGAATAATTTCCATTTTAAGATAGTTATGCATTTTTAGCATTTGAAAGACATTTACGCATATGCACTGCAGTTGGGTTTGTCTGAAATAACAAAAAAACAAAAAAAGATAAAAAAGGAGCTCTTCGAGAAAGGATTGGGGGGAGTCCGTTCATATTCACCGCATGTTATGGAAAGTCATTACCCACAACAATAAAATTTCTGCTCTATTTGCTTGACATATTTTTCCATCTGGTCTCTTGAGTGTGCCACCCCCTGAATAGCATCTAAAACCACACACCATACAGACAAGTCCTAGTCCTTTTACATTTGCTCTAAATATCTTTAAAAATAACAAAATCTCACATTCTGTCATTTTGTACACCATATAAAATTAGTGGGATATTGTACAGGGTGAACCAAAAAAAATATTAAGAGCGATATTGAACAAAACTCAGTTGAAAAGAACAAAAATCAACATAAAAAGAAAAAAAAAAAGAAAACAAAAGACACCACTACAAATAACCAGACCAAATGAGCCAAAACTGAAAGAGACATGGAAATTACACACACGCCAAACGATGAGAGAATAAGGAACACCTGGACAATCTGATTAGAAGACAGAAGGGACCGTTTTGACAATCACAGGTGGAAAAACAAGAAAAAAAAAGGAACAATATAATTGACGAAAATATTGTAAAAGCTAAAAAAAAGAATAAAGTATATTACAAACTTGTGCCAGGTCAAACAAACCAAAATTTCCACAACATACCTCGTGGTTAGGTCATTCAAACATACATAATGCTTTGTCATTAGCGTGCATCATGTCTATCATTCATGTGGAACACAATAGAGCTTTTTAAAGTACCCGGTGAGAGGTTAAAATTGCTTGGAGGTTGAACTCACAGCAATCAAAACTGATTGCTCTCCAACAATTAACCAGCTCTGGGAAAAACCAAGATGCGGAGATGGTTCCAAACAAAACACTTGACAAACTACTGTAATAACGCAGTACTCCCACTGAAAGCCCAGCATGTGGGAACGGTTCTAAAATGGGTGGAAGAGTTCTCATCTTTCCTCCCATCTCTCTTTCCAGCCTCTTATTTTTGTGTTTCTTTTTCTCCCCTTCTCCTCTGTGTCCTCTTAGCAGACCCAATGAGTGGGAGGAAAGGGGAAGGCTTTTTGGCACAAAAGTTATAGTTCAGGGAAGGGGAAAAAAAACCCCTGCTGAAACAGTAATACATCATCAGTCTGCTCACATGACTGTCATTGATCACTTTTTTTCATTTTTTTTCTGTTTTTTTACATTGCATCATGCTGTTGTGCAAACACAAGCCTGAACCACATGTTAACAATTTAAAACTTGCTCTGTGCAAATTGGCAGTCATAAAGATGCAGAATTTTTTTATTGATGAAAGCATGCCTTGTTCATTATTTTGAGCGAGTTTTATTTCTTATATCCAGTGCTAGTTTAACACCAGTTTTCATTGTTTACGTCAAACACAGATTCCCTCCATTTTCCTTTTTGTCACATGATGAGGAGAATTTGGACCCAAATTATTATGCAACAACTCCAAAATCTATTGTAAACACAGTGAGCATTGGAAACTAGACTCTGAAAACTAGACCCAGTAAACTAGACTCAGATGTTAGACTCATGAAATTAGACTTGAAAACTAGACTCTGTAAGACGGCCTCTTGACATTACAGCTTGGAAGCTTGACTTGATGTTTTGTTGCGTTTTACTGAGAACCTAGAGCCTAAATACTTTAGTCATCTAAAGAGCCATTGTAATAGTATTGCAACTGATATCTAAAACGTATTGGTACTGATCTCACAGACCTTATCTTCAGAGTTTGTCTACACAATGTTAAAATCTGGTTGTAGATCACATATACCATAAGCAAGTTGAATTTTAAAGGTCATGGTTATGTTCATTCATTCTCCTGCTCGATGGGCATACACTTTGCAAATGAAACCCTTTCAAAACAATTTCTCTGTTGAATTGGAGACAAGTCATGTCATCAGAGCGGAACAATGAGTGATAGACCAGAAACGTTTTCATGCAGTTAAAATAAAACATTCTTTGAGTAGTCTTCCCGCTATATCTTTCGCTCAACTGCACTTTTGATGGAGAGCCCGTATAAATCGTGATTCAAAAGCAGTATACACTGTGTTACTTTTAATGCTTGTCATTTTAATTTTGTATTTTTCAAATAAACCGAGATACTTAATGCTATATTTCTGAGGCTGCCTTTTTTGAATTACTACCTGACAATCGCTTGACTGCCACCTCAATGCTTATTGTGAAACAGCAGCTTTTGTTCATTAGTGTTTTTATTAGTCTTACAACATAGACTACCCGAAATCTCAGAACAATATTTGTTGCCTAAGAGCAAAAACATAACCCACAGCATTTATATTTCCATGATACCTGACCACTACATCCCACTTAGCTCACAGTTTACAAGGGCTGGCGGATTCTGTTACCTTCTTTATTTGTCCAAAGTGCAAAGCTGTGTGACCCCAGTGGGGCTCCTGTTTTCCACCTATAGAGAAGAGAACAGGGCTCACACATTCAATTGGCTTTTATGAAATATTTCCTGGGAGGCTTGGTGACAGAAGTGACAGGTTTTTTTTTTTTTTGTGATGGAAGCTGGCTTTGAAAAAACCCACCCTTAAATGCTCAAAACTATATATATATATATATATATATATATATATATATATATATATATATATATATATATATATATATTGGGATTCATAGATGGGAAATGAACTGATAAAATTAGCTTTACCTGTTTCTTTTTTGTGTTTACAGTTGAACAAGGTTGGTCGTATTTACATTGAGTTTTTATGCTATTGAGAGTTTAGAGTTATTATTTGAGTTATTATTGTTATTACTTTGAGTATTACGATATTATGATTGAAAAAGTTTTAAAATATGTCATTAATTGAGGGTGCGCCTTATAATCTGGTGCACCTTATAGTGCAGAAAATACAGTATATATACACACAGTATAAATAAGATATCAATCCAGCTCTCTGAAAAAAAGCAGCTCTCTGAAACAAGTTATTGACTCAGTCATAGTATCAAAATAATCTTGAGTCAGAGTAGAGCCATCGTGGATAGCAGATGGAAACCAATTTGGTCCTGATCCCCATATGTGTGATGATACTTTAGCCTGGCAGGAGGGGGGTAGAAATGAACTCGGCGATAAGAAAGTCCGGTCACCATTGGCCATCATAGAAAGGCATGACGTGTGACATCTAAAATTTACATCATGCTCCTTTCTGACACATATAGGCACTGCACAAACAGAACTGCTGCCCAGAGATAGCAGCCAAACCAATCACCATGAGCGATGGATAAAGGCCGGATGTGAAAATGAGGCTGTAGAAAGATGAGGGGAGCTGCCCCACTTTTTTTTTCCTTGCCGAATCATATTACCTTGGACAATTATGTTTTCATCACTGTTTGTGAGATGGGTTGCACAAAATCTATTAGGTACGGCATCAAGATGGTCCATTTACCAACTTGATATATTTTCATTTTCAATAAAATCAATCAGCACTTTGTAACTACTAAACCACCACTTGAAGACCCCTTCATTGGCGCCTCAATACATTTCCATGTCTTAATGTGACAGTGAAAGATGTGGAGGCAATTAGTGTAGGCTAAAATTCTCATCAGCTTCACAGCCTTTTACCCATTCAATCCCAATCACCTGTTGTATTTTTTTTTCATTATTACCATTATTAGAATTCAATCATTTCTAAAGTAGTTCAAAAAATGGCAGGTAAATGAAATAATTTACTGTACTTAACATGTGTACTTTAGGTAGTTAAATAGTAATTTGTTACTTCAGCCAATCAAGTAATGAAGGTAATTGATTAAAGTCATCAAATACAGAAGTAATTAATTATATATTTAAGCATTAAAGTATTTTAATACTTTGGTGTAACTGAAGTAATTGATTACTTTTGGGAGCTTAGTACCTAAAGTAATGAAGTACAGCCCCTAAAGAGTTCAAATACTTCGACTGCCTACAGTACTACTACTACTACTCAGTTTAGTACTCTGTTACCTTAGATGATTACTTACGTATTAATTACATAAACTAAGTAATTTAGTACCAAGCAATTTCAATCTTGCTTCATCCGAACACTTGAAAAAACATGCAAAAAAACAAATAAGGACCTGGGAGACTAGACTCTTAAAAACATCAAACAATGTTTTTGGGATTGAATGAGTTAATAAAACTTAAAATAAAATAAATGAAGTTTATGATCTATAATTAATATCTACAATCAATCATGGCATAAATAATGCATAATATTGCGGTTTAGAACTGCACTGCTTCATACAGTCTAATATTTTGGTTATACTTGCTGCACCAGTCATCCCTTCTCATCATTTTTCTCAAAGTGAAAATTAAGCTTAATTATCTTTGCTTGTACAGTACATAAATTTTAATGTGCTCTTGCATCGGATATTGGTTGTCCAATAAATATAGTCCCGAACCCACGGGGCAGAGTAAGCGACCGAGGCTTCTGGAGAGAGAGATTTAGTGAAATGCCACATTGCATTCAAGCATTATGCTCTGACAATGCAGTTGCTGGGTTCACTAATATTTACAGTATCCAGTACCATCTTGAAAAAAAAAAAAATACTTCAATATTGCCTCCCCACGTCTACCTCATAACATCAGGCCACAGGGACCCCTATGGTTGGCTCAGATATAATACTGTACTGTATATTGCATTCTATTGTCACAATGATTTAACGGTTACCGGTGAAAGGTTTTCAAAACAATGAGCGGTGAAGTGTTGTGGATAATAATGCGGAATTTGAAAAAAATGTCAGTGTTGGAAACTAGAGAGCCATGGAAAATGCATATAGCTATCATTTTTGCTCCTTCCTCATCACCCCTCTTGCCAGACGTGTTCTCAAACTAGCACACATTGCTCGATAAAACTCAGCTAGGGTTCCCATCAGCCACGCAGCATCCTGACCGATGGCTCCCTCAGCTTCCCTTTCAAAGGCTGCGCTCATAACCATTAGAGAATATGGAATATGAGCAATAAGCTTCCATTGAGGAACATATGCTCTCGATTAATCAGCAAGGGGGCTCTTCCTCCGAACCGATGCTAGCTGTTGTAATACATGGGCACCGGGGACAACTTGATGCTGAGGAAACCAATAAAACAGCACCAAATGTTGCCAGCCCATCCACCACCGCACTAGCGCGTTGATGTAAAGGGCCATTAAAACTCTGCGACACCCGATACTGGATGCCCACAAGGGGATGTGGGTCTGTTCTCATCTCGCCTTTTACAATCAGGCTAATTTCTAGGGAGGACATTCATGTGCGGGGTTCAATTCTAATGAAGTCAGGAGCACACGTGAAAATGTAACTTTAGTATGTATGGGTGGTCTGGGATGCGACTGTGAGAGCTTATTCTGTCAGATAAAAAGGCATCAATTTAAATTACGTTAGAGAATTATCTGCAGCTCCCATTGCCATTTGTATTGTAGTGACTGAGGAGAAAAAACATTCAAGAATGGCATTTATATTTGTATGTTTATTCATATTTATAACATAAGTTGACCAGATTTCTCGGTTCAGTCCTTGATTTGAGCTTTGTGTTTTGAGTCTCAATAGATTTTGCACCGCTTTTATGTACATCGTATCACGACATCGAGTTTGTTTGTTTTTTTTAATCTGCAAGACAATAGTGTGGGTCATCTGTAATGTCAATCACAAAGTTGTCATAGCAATTTAACCGATAAACTAATAAAAAAGGAATATAAATTGTTTACTTCACAACACCGTAGTACCAGAACTACTTCCTAATATTTCCTGCCTTGGAGTCTAAGAATAATTGGAAATATAATCAGACTGCAGCATGATGAGCATTTCTGGCGGCATGTTTCCGGTGTGGGACCGAAATGTCTGATGTGCCAATCGATCTCAAGTTTTATGAGCAAGTTTTTATAAAACCTCAGGACATTCGATGATCGATAGATTTGTGGAGGTGCAAATAAAAGTGTATTGTCAAACGTCAATATAAAGACGTATTCAATGCACCAAACAGCGATGACTAGTTCATGAGAACATTGCAGGGAATATTGTGGGAATATTTTATTCTTATTTGACACAAAAATAAGAACAATTGCGTGTCAATGTAAATTGCAGAGGCAAGAGATACAAAAAATGTATTACACTGCATTGGTTAATGTAAAAATACAAGCACCTGAATGGAAAAGAATGACATTTGTTATAAAAAGTTCCAGAAGGGAAATTCATTCCATATTTGATTTCTAACATAATTGTAGGGTATGGTTTAATAATTGAAAACTGGTTACTTGCTAAAACGACATCATGAGTCTTATACAGCTATTCTACCTATTTTGTGGCATCTCATCTTTATGTGGTTATAGCCTAAGGAGTTGTGCTTACTTATATGGCTCTTTACCACACTTTTGTAACCTTACACCTCACTTGAAATACTCAGGTAAGATCATACCAATACAGTACTTAAAATTCACCCTCCCTCGTACAGCTCTGAATACATGTCCACCCCCCTCCATCTCATATCGAGTCTCAAGACTGTGACCATGGCTTCAGCGTATGCTTTAAAGGCCAACCCGGCAATACTATTCAGAAGCGAGCCCTGTGGATTTGTTTACTTAATCCAATATTTATGGTGTGTGCATGTTCACCAATGCAAAACAATTTTTGCTTCCAACAAACAAAATAGGCTACACAGGGCCAAAATAAATGCATAAATATAGACCGCTGATTTTATTTATTTTTTAAATACTAGCTTGGGAAATTTTGTGGGAAATGTTTGTAGCACAGACTTGATCCTTTGAGGAATCGTCATTGAGGGTGAGCTAAATGGGGTCTATCCATTTTTAATATTATCAAGACAAAGTAGTGCACAAGTTTGCTGGAGCCCAGTCAAACTGCAGGGAGTGTGGAATTATTATATTTAACGAGCATAAAATTGCAAGCAAATATCACATGACCTGGTTTCAAATAGAAAATGTTGGAAAGTCATTTTAAATCTCCCACAAAAAAGCCTTGTTATTCCCTGAAGCAAATATTAATCAAGTTAAAGTCATTAGAGCCTCATTTGATGTTCGCCTCTGAATGGTTGTGTGTGTGTTTCCCAAATGACAGTGTCGTTGGCTCGTCTCTGCAGCCTCCATGTCCAAATAAATTGGTCAGCTGCTGCGAATGCCCCGCAGACTATGCCAAGATGGCCTTTCTATGCTAGTATCCTGGGAAGCATGACCATGAAAGAAACAGCCGACTACCATCAATGACACTCGGAGTCCAATCTTAAAGGGGCTATATCATGGAATTTTAAGCTTCCCACAGTTGAATATATGCATTAATCTTTGGTACATTGGACATTCATTTTCTTGTGAAATATGAGGTTTCTTGGTGGCAGGATTTCTTACCAGAAAAAGTTACCGGTCGTTCACTGAAACGCTAACTTTTGGGTGCTGTGACCCCCTTCATGATGTCATTCTAAAGCCGAGTGTCATGGCGAAACAACAACAAATAGGCCAATGGTGTAATGATCGGTCATGAGAGCCAGAAGCAGAGTGAATGAAGAACAAACAAGCATTTTATTGACAGTGAAATGAACTGGAGTTGCTAACAAAGCAAAGGATGTGTCAAGAAAGCATTCAGGCAACATCTGTTTCACCTATCAAATGAGTCCCCTTTGGAAACCATTACTTATAACAACATTTTCACCCATTGGTAAATTATTTACTACAAACAATGATTGTCCTGTAGTGTTCTCCCAAACTCACATTTTTGCCACTTGAACATTTACTCAGTATAACTTTGTAACTAGTAAACAAAAGTAGTCAGCTTGGATAGGCACCAGCGACCCTTGTGAGGATAAGCGGATCTTAAAAATGGATGGATGTAATTAATGGTACTCCAAAGTTATATGTTTGCATAGCAAAGCTACAGTGTTAGGAAGATTCTAAAATTTATCAAAACAGTCCCATTTAGTGCATGATAAAATCATAATTTGATTTTGTGTAAATGCGAGGTGCCTTATGGTATAGGGGATGAGCAATTAACTGAATCCTAAATACAGTATTACAATTTAATACATTACAATTCATAAAAACCAAAGCAAATATAGAATGCGAAAGAAATGGCCTTATTCTGAGATATACAACCAATAGGTCCCCTTCAAAAATATACTGTATCTCACTATCTAAATTTTCCTTGGATTTTGCAACATTTAAGTTCTAATCAAGTTTTCCGTTCTGATATTGCAACAGATTTTGTGGTTGTTTAATCGATTAATGCATAATCACTGACTGATTTGGACCCTCTGCGCTTCGATATTGCATCGCAACTTAATCTGCTTCTACACAGGTAATATCTTGCAAGTACATTTTTCTGTATAATTTGCATCCAACAGCTCCATAAACAGCCTTAGTTGTTAAACGTTCAGCGTTTTAACAGCTCCTCCATTTCCTTCTCAATGACCTCAGGCATGAGGATGCGAACAATGAGATAGGACGTCACGTACGCTTAAGCTAAATGAGTTGTGAGGACGCTTTTAGTGATCAAAGACTTTCTAATTACTCTTGATAGTTGAACATGTTGAGCTGAACGGCGAGAACAATATACGAAACTTAAACCAATCTGAGCCTGGTGCAGAATTAAGGACCATACACTAATCACTTAGCACAGGCAATTATAAAAAAATAATTAGAATATTAATTAAAATTTCTCATTAGTACACCCTGATGTTTTGGGAAATTAGTTTAATGATAGGGGGGCTCGGGTCTTCATCCTTTCCCAGCGGGGGCACAGTTTGCCCTGAGAGCAAGAGTTAAGGCCCGGGAAAAGTGACAGAGCATACTGTGAATATAAATGAGTGGTAGAAGAGGGAAGGAGACAAAGGAAGTTGGAAGATGGTGCATTGGATTAAGTGGTAGTGTGTTGTAACTGGAGTACTGCTGGGATATTTACATTCTTAAATGCTTAACTCAGATTTGTAAAGCACATCTTATGTAATGCTTAATTCATAAAGTCAGACAAATTCCATTGGGTCAAATGGAATCTAATGCTAATCAATAAAACTCAGATCTGCTTTGATGCTTACTTTGAACAGATATTTCTATAGTTACCTTGTCCCAATTTCAAAAATGTCATTTAAAGTGACCTATTCTCATTGCATTGTCCACCAGAGAAAGCCAACCAGAGGCTGACATTTTAGCGGGAATCCCGCAGGATGAGAGCCAACTCTATTTTAAATCATAGCATTAGGATTGTACAAGATTTAAAAATAAATAAATAAATAAACGGGAGCAGGGTTATGCAGTAAGAAAACAAATATTGGACCAATTTATTTACCGTAGGTTGGTTTAAAAAAAAATGTCTGTTTTTTTGTATTAATTGTCTGCTTACAGCAACATCCTATCTTCAACAGACTGAACATGCTTGTATATTTATCCCTACCATATTTATAGAATATAATCAACATACATACACATATATATATATATATATATATATATATATATATATATACACACATACATACATACATACATACAGTATATCAAAATTACATGTCAATTTTTTATACAAGAACTTTAATTCAGACATAATTTTAATCTTTTTAATAATTTTTTTTAAAACTCATTTTGGCTACAACTATTGGTTCACACCTTATCGGTTACATTTCATAATTGTTCCTTGAATTGACACTTTGAACGGATCCACACATTTGCTTTAGTGATAAAAAACCTGCAGATAAGCCGCACTGAACTATAAGCCACAAGTCTAAGTTGTTTTTTTCTAACTATGACAGGATGGGATGCGAGTAAAAATCCAATCCCATGTCACTCTATTTAAACTCTTCAAATTTCAATTATTCCATAAATAACAGGTTAACGACATGTCAATATTCCATCTTAACACAAACAGTATAAAAAAATCTGTTTGCAAGTGAGAAGATTACATTATATTTATTTATGTATTTATTTAAAATGGAAGCAGGGTAATTTTGAAAAGGATGGGATGTAAATGTCTTTTTTCTTTCTTTTTTTTTAAACTGGACAAGAATCCACTTTTCTTTTCTACCATTCAAATTGATCAATAGGAATTTCGGAATGACTGTATTTTGATGTTTCCACCTAACACTAACAATTTACGAAAACATTTTTCATCAATTCTCACTACAAGGATATGTAGTGCAATGAAGAACACATTTTTAAGATGTTAGTGAAGAACCTTGAAAGTTTGATTATGATTTGGAAAAAAAAATGTGGAGCGCTGAAATGGAACATGAACCAATTTGACCTTTGGCTATCTTGGTTATTTCTCACTCACAATAGTTTGACCAGTAGACTGAGTCAAAATCCAAAACATGTGTAGCCTCCAATGACATTCAATAAAGTGAAGAACTCCACTAAAGGTTATAAAGATAACAGAAATGATTTGTGATACCAAGTATTTTCTTATTTCACGCAGGAGATAACACCCACTATTTTGAGGTTGGACTAAATTATTCTCAAATAGCAAAGGAGGAAAATATATTTGTCTCATTTGTTTGTAGAAATCCACTTTTGAATTGGCGGCTGACATCGTATTGCAAAATTTTAAAAAGAAAAAATATGAAATTGCCTCTTCCATATTGTGAAGTGGTTTCTTGTGACTCAAACTCCTAAATGAGAAAACGAATTCTCCATCTCAATCCAAATCTGGATTCGCGGAAAATCCCCATTTGTTCTTCCGTGTCCTGGGTGTCACTTCATTGTGTAGAAATCCGTGATGAATATGTGTTACAAAAATAACAAATAAACACTTATCAAAACAGTGGAATTACCATTCCTTGTGCTTGTCTGTACAATTTTAATAACTTTAATTTCCCTGTTGCCAGTGGCACCGAAATATGCCACAAAAAGGCTGAAAAAAAATGCTAGTGCTTTTCATTCAGGATCAAGATTCGGCTTGCGGTCACACTGCATTGCACAGGAAACTGGACCAGGTGCTTGAGTTCACAAAGTTATTTATTAACCAAAATCAGCATTCAAATTTATTCCTTTGCCACAGCTGCCACAGTCTCACGCTCACCACACAGACACAAAGTGCTTATAACCTCTCACCGTCTTATCTCACTTTTCCCCTGTCATTTATTTTGGTTCGCCCCTTCTTCTTTTATTTTCTTCTATTTGCACAGATTATCTGCAAACAAAGGCACAAACTTCAATTGTAACCATGAAAGAGTTCATGAGATGCCATACATATTAAAACGTTGCACTGGCAGTCTGAGTCATGGGACACGCAGTCCTAGATTTGCCATATGCCATCGCTGATAATTTGTCGCTGAACCTTTGAAATTCAACGTTTCATTTCATAAAAAACATTCATGTCACACTCCCTCTGATGAAAGCATTCATACACATGCAACAAGGTAGTCATTGTAAAACCCCCTCAAATTCTGGGATGTCTGATTTATATTCCCACTTGTCAGACGCTGCACAAAGCTTTCCGGTAACCTACATACAATTCTGCATCGCACATGTCAAACATCAAAGCAATGGCAGCTTCTATCCATGGATTTGACTTCAAATCATCCTGCATGCAAACAGTTTACAAAACACCCCTCCCTTCACCAACACTTGACTCCCTTCGGAGAAGCGATCATTGTGTTTGACAAATAGACCCGCACGGGGTAAACAGGTGCACCCATCCCAACTGCGAATGTATTAACTTTGGTGAATGCTAATTTGCATGAATGACTTGAGGTGTCAAAACAGTGAGGATACCTATTATAAGCCTCTATTGATACCTACGCCTTATGTGACGCATTTGAAACACCTTTCATCTTTTTGTCAGGTTGCACAATACTCCTTGTATTGAGGGATTCTATGCGGCAGGAGAGGAAGGAATGATATGTTCTAACATTCCATTGTATGGTTCTCTCAGTTTGTTTCCATATGTGGCTAGCAAACAGTGGCGCAGGCCTCCATTTCTGTTCCCGGAGTGTGTACGTATTCGGACAATGGATGGTGATGCAAGAATGAATAATGTCTTTGCCTTAGGGCAGCATGCTCTGCAATATCCAGCAGAGTATCCCTGACTGTTCAGCAGCCAGAATGAATGGAGCGTCGAACCGCCTTTCGCCTCCTTCAAGCATGTTGAATCTGAGTAGCTGACAGGTTGGGACGGTGCAATACAGTGTGCAGTGCAGACTGAGTCAGAAAATAGTATAGTATGCCAACATACACAACACTAATACCACCCGGTCTGACGGATTGGATAGTTTTGTGAACATATTTATGCATGCAGGAAATTCAGTATGCTACACAGAGGAACAGCTTTTGGGCTATTGGTAGTGTTGAGGTTCACATAGTTACCGTTTCCAACTGTATTTAGTTGACTGGTGAACTGATTAGGAAGGAATTATCAAAAGAATATTTATTGATGTTAAGTGACTACTCATATAGGGACCTAAAACTGTCCAAATGCTCAGACCTTCTGATTCTCAACCAGTATGCTCTCAGATTTATTTCTTACAGCGGTTCTCAATTGGTGGTACGAGTACCGTATTTTTCGCACTATAAGGCGCACCTAAAAGCCTTAATGTTTTTTTAAAAAGCTGATGCTGCGCCTTATAATCAGGTGCACCTTATATATGGATGAATATTGAGATCGGGATTCGTAGATGGGGAATGAAGTGATGAAGTAAGCTTTACCCATTTTTTTGGTGTGTTTACAGTTGAACAAGGTTGGTCATATTGACATTGAGTAATTATGCTATTGAGAGTTTAGAGTTATTATTTGAGTTTTTATTGTTATTACTTTGAGTATTACCATATTGTGATTGAATTTTTTTTAAATATGTCATTAATTGAGGATGCGCCTTATAATCAGGTGTGCCTTATAAATGGAAAAAGTTTTAGAATATGTCATTAGTTGGGGGTGCGCCTTATTATCTGGTGTGCCTTATGTGCGGAAGATACGGTACTCGAAGGGGTACGTGGAAGCACTTAACAGGGTTTCTACTCAAAGTCCAACAAAAGCCATCGGACAATAACTACCATTATCCTTCAATATATATCATAGCAACTGCACTGTGACTCTGCACATCAGTGGCAATAGGTAAAGTATAGGTCAAGTGGCGTATGTTAACGCTTCACATCTTTCAGCCCGTCCCCCACTCACAAACCACTTTCTCCAATTTGCAACTGTAGCTGTCTAGATGTTGACCTTGCCATGCTACATTGATTTTGCTACTTAGCGCTCGAGAACGTCCACTTTTATTAACCGTGTAAGCAGATTGGGGGGTTGGTTTGAGTTGACAGGTCTGACACCAGACACCAGGTAGCTCCCCCCTCTCCAACACTCTCAGGTCCTCTGACATACGTCTAATAGGCTTTGACAGGCTCTCAGATTGGGAAATGTTAATGATGAACTATGCTTGCGTGATCTTACGAGCCCACGATGATAATCTCAAAGGTGTTGGGAATTGGGTTGAATTTAAGAAGGTGACTTGATATTAATTTATAATTCAGAAAAGCTGTGCTCTAATAAATTTAGATTTTAAGGCATTCAATGTTGGGGAGATGGAACAGGGCATTGATCATGGAATTGCAAGATAAAAATGAGAATATCTATATATAATAATGTAATCTTAGAAGTTTCTCTAAAATAATCTGTTTCCATCTACCTCATTTGTAAGATGCTTAAAGAGTAAAAGTGGAATTTCACTTATAAACTCCAATTAAAATGTGTATACGGATGTGGCTTATATATTTCTTTTGGCTGTGGTGAGCGGTGGGCACTAATCATACACAAGAGCCTCCTTATGCGCAATGATGATATTTCAGGCATGGAGACATCTTTTATCCACCCTCTCTAAAATCATAAGCTATATTGCTTTCCACTCCAAACATCTGCCCCATTAGTATGGTCTCATGAAATCTCTGATGTGGCCTGCTACTAAGATGAGAAGGAACACACTAGGTAGCCATAACAACAAAAATCCCCATTAATGCAGCCTTGAAAATGCCCCTTCAAAAGGATGAGGGAATTGTGAACCTTTGAGGACCTTAAAAATAACAGAAATGACCATGAAAAAAAATGCATTTAAATTAACAAATGTTATTTTGGTTAGCATGAACTCTCTGACATTGTAATCAGTGTTCCATTGGTTGGGAGGTGAAGCTGTTTTAGCCCCTCATTACTACTGTTACTACTTTCTTTCAGCTTCCAATGGCTACCTTCATCTCAACCTTGCAGCTCACCGCTCCTCTGCAACGGTGTGAGCTCTGCAATTAGGTCATTCATACGTTTCTCTAGGATGGTGACAAAGTGGTATTCATTTTAACATTACATCCTATGGTGAAATACATCGTCCTGAGACGCAGGCTATTCATTAACTTCAAACTCCTTTTTCTTCTTTTTTCCAGGTTAGGAGCTTTTAAATGTTCAACACTATAAACTGCAGATATATGGTGGTAATTTTGAAACTTAAATTTTCTTTCTATACAGTATATTATTTTAATTGCCTCCTAACTGCAACATCCTCTCTTTAAAATTGAACATGCCTGCACATTTGGTACCAACATTACATTTATATAAAATGGATGGATGGATATTACTAACAGAATACTGCGGAGTTAAATAGCAGTTCAAACTTTAAATCGATCCTTCGATGGCCTTCTGTCTCCCTTTGTTTAATTGATTATTTTAGTGAACATTGCACACACTGCAAATAAATAATACATACAATCATAAATTTATAAATACAATCATATATACTGTATACTGTAAATCAAATGTACACATCACAAAAGTTTATACAAGATCTTATTCAATTTAGACCTTTTTTTAAAAAATATTCTTATATTTTTGATCACAGCAATTGATTCACACCTTTTCAGTTCTATTTCATAGCTGTTCCATAAACTGACCCCTTGAACAAACATTTGCTTGACCGGTGGGAACATAAACATGCATACACACACACACACACATACACATATATATATACATATATATATCATATATATATATATATATATATATATATATATATATATATATATATATATACTTTGCTGCACCACATTTTATGTTTAACAACAAGGTCGGGCTGAAAAAAGAATGTACCTAACTCACAAATAGTCGGTCAAGAGTGTCACATAAAGCCACTTGGCAGAATGAAAAAGAGCAAACGAGACAGAGGGAGAGAGAATATGCTTGCAGGTGGTCTAAGTGGGCTTATTGGTGAGAGTGAAGGTCAGGTGTTAGATTCCATTTAGACTTTTGTAACAGAATACAGTAGAAAGTGTCTTGTACATTCAAAGACAGCTGTACAATTGCAATTGGTGCACCTCGACAGAAATGCCTGTTATTCCGTGTTCCCAGAAGGAATAAATGCAGTTCACGGTACATACTTAACTTTTCTTCAAGAGGTTTAACCAGTGAGCAACCCAAGGCCACCCAGTAGAAACGAATTTTAGTCACAACTAAACATATATTCTTTAAAAGAGTACAGCTGAATGGTAAAGCCCTCGCCATTTGTAATAGCTCTTCAATCAAACTGATGCAATTGGCCTTTTTACTAAAACACATGGTGACAAGCCCTTGACCCCATTCAGCCCCCCACGCTCAAGATGAAGTCTGATTTCAATATGAATGTGAGCTTTGCATTTTATCGGGCACAAAGGGTAACCAGAAATTGGTCACACACTGGTGGTCCAGCTTCACAAGCTTTTTTTTTTCGTTGATGTCTCAGCTGGGTGTGTTTGTCATATATTACACTTAACATGGATTTCATCTGGAATTCTGTGGCAGCTTGCTACGGTACATTCTATTGTGCTTTTGTAGCAATGTCCGACTACATTTTTGTGATAATACATGATCAGTGGACAAAATGCAGTTTTGGGATTTGATGGCTACGTGACTGAGTTCACACAGAGGGGAAGTTACACTCCCTTGGTACAGTATCACCCTGCTGAGGTTAACAGGTTAGTACATGACATACATATCCCAGCCAAGTGTTGCTATATCTGTCTGGGCACCTGCATGGAGTGACAAACAAGCACACTGTCTGGCCTCCAACACTTTCGAGCACCTGCACTCTTCAAAAGTGACAGCCGCTGGCATGCTACAGTGACTTTTGAAAGCAGGGTGGCAATATGACCTCTGATTGTGCTGCTGTGAGTCTTTGGAATGGGTGAGATTTTATAACTAATAAATATTTGAATTACATGTAACACTGTTTGGTATTTTGAGTGGATCTCAGGAATTTCTTGTTTTCTGAGGCCGGCAGGCTGTCAGTTAGTGACATTAGGAAATCAAAGCAAACATGGTGGATCAGCATTTAGATGCTGTGCTGCTCGCAAATGGAATGAGATGGCAGCAGAACTGTTAGGTGGACCTGAGAAATTCCTTCTTTTGTTTAAATATTTCTGACAGGCTCAGTCAGTGGCATCTAGATTTGAAAGCAAAAGTGGTGAATCGGCATTTTGCTGTTGTGCTGCACAAGAATAGAACAAGCTGCCAATAGAACTGAAGTCAGCCCAAGCACAAATGCTCTATGATCTAATTCAAAATTAGTTATTTTCCCCTACATGTATGATCAAGGTCATTTAAAGCATTTTCATAATTATTTTTCACAGAAATGTGTTCTTCCACTTAACCTTTTATTTCCTTATTTTACGTTCAATTTTCTTTTGCTAATATTTAATTAGTTGCAAGTACATAGTATTGAGATTTGTAGCTTTTTAAACATCCATATTCCAAGAAAGTACAATTTATAATGTTCACTGATTAATTGCTACATTAATCAAAACGGATCCTCTTGATTACTGCGCAAACTATATATGATGACGCTACTGTAAATGCTATCATTACTGTTGATGATAATTACAGTCTTATTTTCAACCCTTTTCCCCCTTTTTATGTTCAAGCTGACTTAAACCTTGAAATAAAATTGTAAAAGTCGCCTTTTTTGACGTCAAACCAAGATGTTTAATCATTAAAAAACAAATAAATTGGCATCAGTGTTCTGATACTTTTGGAGGCAAGTATATATTCATTTAGCAGATATTTGAACACATGGATAACATTTTAGTCCTGCGGATTAGTCAGAATGTTGGATAAGATGTTGGCCTTGAAGCTTTAATGAGTAACAGTAGTGGTTCTTTTGCAGATGAATGCTTATTGACGGTACAATTAATGAATTGAGGAAGAAACCTCGGGTAGATTTTTTTACTTGAAAATTCCTTTTCTTGATTGCTCACCTAAAAAGTTTCACAAGCACGTGACAACTTTGTCAAAACAATCCGTATTGAAATAAGAACTGAAAATGCCTAAAGAGCATTACCTTTATTTAGTATACATGACCTCATTTGCATGTATGCCCTTAAATCAAGCACATTATAAGATTTTGGGCTCTAATACTCAATGCGGACTACAGAACTCCAAGGTAAAATATACTACTTAAGACTAGTCACGGACAAAGGGAAGCCAACGATTGAGAAACCATACCAGAGCTGCTGTCAACAGATACAATACTGCTTTTCACAAAAGATGCTGCCAAGACTCAATGGATTCCTCTCAACAACTGTTTCCAGTTTTCAATGTTGATTTTGGCGTGAGAGCAACTCTACTGATTAAAAGGAATTTTATGACTTAGTTTACAAGGAAATGCAATGGTCCATAGGAGGAATGGCCCACTTAAAGGACATGTAAAGAAAGTATTGGAAAGTGCTCTGGAAACAAACATACATTTACAGTCTGTTTTAATAATGTGGAATATATGCTAAACTCCGGAACGGTGAATAGTTTTCATATGTGGTTCCATTAAAATCTCAACCCACTGTGGCTTGTGGCACATCATGTACAACTACAACGACAATGTTACATCTACCGAAGCCAGCACATGTTCTGGGTTCCATCATCTATAATTGGTCGACAATTCCAAGCCTGTACTTGGCCCAAGTTTTACTTGTGAGTCAGTTTCCGCGACCAATCAGAAATAACTATTAAACACATCAACGAAAAATTCTCATTGTCATATATGGTAACACTGAATTGCATTCAGATCTGTCACCGTGGCACCATAGGATACAGACAGAGTAAAACCTGGTAGAAGTCTCCTGGAATGGAAGATTAACAATACTCTGTTTATGTTCTGATGACATGAAATTAAGAAATATGATCATAATTTATAGGATTGTGTGCAAACCTGCTGTCAATTTAAAATAGGTGTCTAATGAATGGTACTGTAAGTATAACTTTAAAATACACCCATAACATGTTTGCTAAAGTTCTCTCCATTTTTTGAAGTAGCTCGAGTTTAGCTTACCACATAAATGCAAAGCACTTAGCAGCAACTGCAGATACAGATACGATAGCAACAAACAAGTTCATGTAGTGAACAATAGCACCTTGCCAAACTAAACTCAACAACATCCCACCATTACTACGCAAGCCTGTAATGGAAAGTATAGACAATGTTTTAATTTCTAATTGTTTGGGAATTGACAAGGGACACAACGTCCCCTTATTGTTTGAACCTTAGGTTACAACTAGCACTTGGAACTAGTCTCAAATACTGCACAAGGTAAATGTTTACAACTGCATCTGATAAAGAATATACATTACCGAAGCCACTTTTTTCTGGTCGATTATCAATCTTTTGATAAGAATCTAAAGTATTTAGATGAGTATCTAAAATAAAATAACAAATGAGTTGACTGTTTTTCTCTGAAATGTTTAGGTGAGATTAAAAAGACTAGATCAAAAAATCTTCAAAATCATTAGTCTTGACACCTATGACTACAACAGTTTTGCAAAAAAAAAGTTCTCATGTTCCAATTTATTTGCTCCAAATTGGAAAAGAAAAAAAAAAACTGTACTCTCTCTCTCTCTCTCTCTCTCTCTCTCTCTCTCTCTCTCTCTCTCTCTCTCTCTCTCTCTCTCTCTCTCTCTCTCTCTCTCTCTCTCTCTCTCTATATATATATATATATATATATATATATATATATATATATATATATATATAGATTAGATTAAATTAGGTGATTACTGCAGACACTCTATTCTATTTGCCCCGAGTAGTGCTCCTACCCTTGTTTAGGAACCACTCCTTTGTTCGATTACACAACAACACAAAAATAAATAAATAAACAACATGCTAAGCTGTTCTGAATTTCTACCTCTCTGGCTGCTGGAGTTATGTTGTCAGTAAATGCAATAACCATCAAATTTATGCAGGGGAGCAGTTCTCTCTCTCCATCACTTTACTTTCTCGGAGTCCTTGAAGTAGCAAGGCCTGAAACTGCTGTATCAGATTCCACTGGGGGATAAAATTAACATTACAGTGCATCAACAACACCTCTCCCGGCACCTCGTCTCAATGGAGTTGGAGGCAAAACAAGAGTCGGAAACGAAAGAAAAGACTCGATTTTTTTTTCCCCACCTTTGGGCGGTATGCTAATGTGAGTGTTCAAACTCGTATTGAATTTGGAAGTGCATGCTGAAAGTGAATAAAGGGGTGCGGTGAATCACAGATGTGAGAATGACTCAGGGTGAGAGAGAGACCTGATACGGACTATAATTATCATAAACCATATGCCTGCAGCCTGTGGAGTGGCTGCAAGATAAATAAAAATGATGACAAACAACGCAACACATTCTACAAATACCGCCCCCTCACTTCTCTCCTTTCTCATCACAACAACGCGGACTGCCAACTGAATTAGCATCCGCGGCTTGATACATTGGTAATCTATTCCGAGCATAGCAAACAATACAAATTGGATTTCTAATTTACCCTGACTCTCTTATGCAAAGCAACCGTAACGTGTCACCATAGTAACAGCTTTGATACAACTTGCATCACCTAAAAAAACACCACTTTAAGTCCTTGACACAAGTTCAGGTTGTGTGAGATTTCTTTCTTTCGTTTTGGGAAAACGATTTACAATATCAGCTCTTCACACTTAAGTTCAGGTGAACACAGATTCCCGTCGTCCACATAAGAGCAAAATCGAAAATTTTAAACCCACTTTTTTCCTAACAACTACGATTAAAGTCAGAAGCAAACAAGAGCAAATGTGTAATGGAGGTACATGACCGCCACAAAAAAAGCTCCCAAAAAGAATTATACAATATACTGTTTATATAAGCCAGGGGTGTCCACTCACAATAAAGAAAAAGACATTCAACACTTACTTTAACGTTCAATTGGGTTAGCTTGACCCACAAAATAGCATTGAAAAACTAGAAAATCAATCAAATTATTACATATTGTCAAAATAAGGCCGTCTTTCTCAATTGTATTTTGCCACTCCCTGCGCTGACTATAAATAAGATTATTATCTCTGAAAATTTTATAAGGACACTATCCTTTTTAACATCAACAAAAGAAAAAAGCAGTATAATCAACTTTCAACAACTGTTCATTTATTTATACGGGATACAGCTTAGTCTAAAACAGAAAAATATAACCAAGTGTGTCAAAGTGCCTGAAACTTTAAAAAATAATAATAATAATTAATTAAATTCACATTTTATTGCAATTACACCTCAAATGACAATAAAGAAGCCATTTCCCCTGGCATCACCCCCCTGGGGGCCCACCCCGGGCCCAGCCCACTATTTGAAAAGCACTGATAAATGGTATTGATTAAAAAAAAAAAAAAAAAAAAGTTACATCAAAGCTTTCTGTAAAATTAGATTTTTTTTTCCACACTTCTACCATCAAACCTTTCCGTTACTTTTTTAGACAGCATTGCGGGCCATGTCAAAATCTAATTTTGATATATCCCGTGGGCCACTAAAACACGGATGGTTGACCGCAAATGGCCCCGGAGCTGTAGTTTGGAAACCTCTGATTTACCCTTTTCCTTCACTTAGTTTTCTATTTAACTTTCAAGAATAACAAATATAGTGACTACCAATATTCCTCTGAGCCATTTATTGCATACAAGATAACCATCATCAAACATGCTTATAAATGGCTCATAAACATTAATCCACTAAAATAACAATCCTGATTTGTCCACAAGGATGCTTATCGCAAAATAAACACCTTTGAGTTTATATTCTGATTATAATGTAGAGAGCCATAGTGTACCTAGAGTTTTTCTCATTATTCCACACCGGCTTGACATTGAAGGTATTTTCTTTGCCCTCGAGCCAAGCGTTAGCGCCACAGAAACACAGTTAGATATTGAAGATGAGATTTGACCAAATCTATCTTCTCCAAGTCAAGTTCAATGATTACTCTCTGCAATCGGTCTATAATGAATGTTTTAAATGAGACCAATTCTCAAAGTCAAGCTGGTGAGGAGTATTGACGATCTCGGCACAAAACGGACATCTCAAGTATATATTTCTAATATGGGTTGGACACAATCTAATTGCAGATTTGTTAATGTCATCATTTGTTGAATTTTTGATTAGGTCCTCTATTGTTTTATGGTATTACAGGCTGTCAGCATCTTGGGCATGTTTCTCATTGGGGTGGGTCCAATTTAAAAGGAGGACGGCGATGAAGTATGTACTTTTCAAGGTTGGGAAATTGGTTGAGATTATAGTCTGTCAACCTATCAGCGGAGTACATATGAAAAACATTATAATACCTCCATTAGCATAACCACACAGAAATAATGTTGGGTGAGGGGGATAGACAGAGAGAATGAAAAACAGAGAGAATGAATGAACAAGATTTTATAGATATATATACACATATATATATATATATATATATATATATATATACACATATATATATATATATATATATATATATATATATATATATATATACACATATATATATATATATATATATATATATATATATATATATATATATATATATATATATATATATATATATATATATGTGCCCCAACGATAACGTAAAAAAAAGTGGCATCACCAATGGAATTTTCATGTATATGTGGGTACCTGAATTTTTTTAAATGTGAAAAGTATTTGTACTTTATATTAGTGGTCCCCAACCACCGGTCCGCGGACTGGTAACGGTCCGTGGATCAACTGGTAGCGGGCCTCGTGGGCTGCACCCGAAAAAATGTCTTTGATATGATTTAGTTAAACAGTTCATACGTTTGTGCTTGATCTTTGTTTTTTGGGTGCTGCTTCTGGCCGCTGTTGATATTACATACATAGTGAGAAGGATGATGTGGTTTTAAGAGCAGCAGCCAGCAGCCAGCCCCCTCCCTCCCCGTCCGCAATATAAATCTAAGGCGTTGACCGGTCCGTGGTGATAAAAAGGTTGGGGACCGGTGTTTTATATATTGAAGACAAATTATCCTGCAATATACATATTTCAATCTTAAATTATTAACCCTTATACAGTAACTGTACTGTTATCACTTCCTATCCCCTTGGCTGTAGCCTCACGAAAACCGTGATATATTAGCGGAGCTTGAAAGTCCAATTAGACTGTAGCTGACTAAACAAGATAACAATCTGAGTTCACACCGGACATTCCAATTTAACACAAAAGAAATCACAGTAAGAGATTTAGTACACTCCGGTCCTGTGCTGCCCTTTCCTGCTCTTCCTTTTCATCTACCTTACAGTGCGTGTGAGTTTCATGAGGGATAGAGGCACTCCTATAAGACACCTAACTGTCTCCTCGCATAATCATACACCAAAAAAAAAAAAAGATGCACAACAAATACAGTGCTTGAACTTGGTTTTGCAAAGTGCACAGATTTTTATTTTTTTTTTTGCCAATAAGCCAATTTTTATCAAATGGAACAACAAATATATATCCATCTTTGCCTCCGTGAGGGTTACTCTTTGTTGCTTTGATTGTAAAGTCATCAGTTCAATTGTCACAAGAAGTAACTCGAACTGACAACAATTCTTTTTAGCAGTTAAAAAAATCTCCAGTCAATACTTTCGCATCAATAGCCCTAATAATCAGTATATACAGAGGTTATTATAATCGCCTGATAAACTGTATTACATCCTACTATGATTATAGTGGTGCGATGACAGGAAAAGAAGAGAAATTGCCTCCTGCAGATTTCATGCGTTGTTTCCATTTCTAGTTCGGGTCTGTCGTTGGATATTTGTTTATTAGTTGCCACAACTGGAGTCCAAGAGTGGAAGCGTGAAGTGCATCACATTAAGTGTATTGACATAAACGGCTCAACGGGCACATTGCCTCTGCCTTTGATGGAGATTTAAGTAGAAGGCAGTTGAGAGACTTACACAGAAAAGTCCCATGAGATCAATGCACAAGGGCCCTAACTAATCTTTGCTAGCTTGGAAGAAAGACTTTGGTGACATCACTCGTGTCTGCCCTCAAATTGTAATTAGTTTTCAAAACTAACGGGTCACAAAAACGTTTCACAAAAGAGTTCAAAGTTCAACTGTTGTCAAGAATCACATCTTGCGACATTACTCAGGACTTCTTGTTTGTGATGCAATTACTAGACTGATGATATGATCGCGTGAACTCAAACTTATTCAAATGTTGTTCTTTATGACTGCTGTCTTTGAACAAAAGTAGAATACATGTGTACTATTCCATTTCTACATAATAGATGTTAGTGTTTACTTGAAAAATTAGAGATGGTCATTTTTTCTAGCTCTTGATATCTCCATCATTGCCAATGACCACCTTGTTGCAAAGAGCTCCTTCAATCACACGAACTGAAAGAAATGCTCCATTCTCCTAAATGCAGAAGTTGGTTGTACATAACCAGTATTTATCTAAAAATTGTGGCAATCTGTCATTTTCTCATATTTTCTCATTTTTCTTTGCACAATAATAACAGATATTACTTTGTAGCAGTAATCAGTGAGGAGTGAAAATAATTTTGGCTTTTGCTAGTTGCCTAAAAGCGCTGCTGTACAAAAGCAAAGAAAACTAAATTTGCACATCAATAGCGGCGTCCTTGCAGCTTTGGTCCTTTGAGTTAACAGTACTCATGCTTCCATGCAGCAAGTTGACTTACTCTTTGAAATGAATGCCAGCAATACGTTTTTAGATGCACTAAATGCATGCGTAAATTATTCTGAATTGTTCAAGCATCAATGCAATATTTTAATGACATTAGACTGTGCTTTCCTGTAGTGTTTTTATTACATATTCATTGCATTCATTCCACTAAATACATTTGATTACCATTTTTGATCGCTGTCATATGACCTAACAGCTCACCCACATTCTCAATGAGAACAAACAGTACAGGAAATGCAAAACACCTCAAACCAAGCCACAAACAAATCCCCATTTAAGATCAATACGCCTTAACGGTGCACTTCTATCCTGTTACTTGTGTTATGTCTAAGTCACATACAATCCTACCTTGCCTGCTGACTTATACGTCACCAATGGGTGACAGATCCATGGTGGGGCATTGAGGACAGAAGCCCAATTAAAGCACTGTGTGTTGAGCCAACCACTTGATGATCCATCATACCATTTCAATTAAAGGCTTCTAAGAAATGATTAAATAATCACAAGCTGGCTAATGGAGCCATATATCCTTGTTATTGAGGACATTGGTCATCGGCTCAGGAATGTCTGGCCATTGCCAGATGTCTCATGTCAATGCCTAAATGAATAAGACAGATGACAGAAAGTCAGAGGCTGCAGTGAAGCAAAGAAGGGAATGGTCATAAGTGCAAGACCCGGGTGAAAAATAAACAGCAATTCATCAAGATTTTGGCCAGAGAATGGGAGGGGGGGGGGGGGGGGTCACCTCACTTTTCAGGTGGCATATTAACTTAGTTGTGTTAAATGCAGCTTCATCTTTTTCGTCAGATGAAATTTTGCACACATTTCAAGTCGCTATTGCACTTTATAGAAATGTTCATTGTCATGTGACACTAGCGTTACGTTAGTGTCCACATGTGTTGTGAAGTATAAGTGTCATGTTGTTTATTTTGTGTTGGCATTCTCTGTGTACCTAGGGACTTTTGTACTACCTGTGTACTAATGGACTCCCATTTCATTTTGTATTTTAAGTGTATTTGGTTATCGCAACATCTTGCAGTAGTACTATTATGGATTGGCTCAAATTACTGTAAATAAACACTATTTGGACAATAAAGATTCTTGTCCGTCTTTTTTTCCCCCCCAAAAAACAGCTGGGAAGTCTCCAGCAACATGCTCTCATTATTTCCCTCACCAACAAATTCCGTTGGATAAAATCAACAACAACAAATTATTCAAGAGTTTCGGTCAGGAGTACTTAAATGCTATTCCGTTATCAGGAACCATCTATTGTCTTACATTATAGTGCACATTCTAAAGTGCTCTATTTGGACAAAACCCAAGATAATTCTTTTGAGCAAAGGGTACCCTGTTCATTTTGACAGAGTTAAATAGCCATCATTATCTATGTGAGTGGCTGTAGAATACGGGTGACCCTGAGCATTTCTACATCTTCGTCTTCTATGACTGAACATTAATGGTTAATTGATGTCACAGGGAATTGCTGATCAAAGACTGTCTAAGCACCTTGCGTCACCACTCTTCTATTAGGCATGGACGACTGGGACGGGGACTAAGGTGGGGATGGTTACCACTCTTCCCTTCTCTGTCATCTTATAAAAAATGACTCCCCCACACCCCCACCTGAGGGGATAATCACCTCCACACAAACATATGCACATGCTGAGTTTCCATCTTATCTTAAGCTGAAAGTGCTAGTGTTTTGACAGATATCAGCAGAAATGGAAGCAAATCTTATTTACCTTGCGGCATTTTCATATCAATGCTATGCCTCTACCCATACCCCTTTTTTCACAATTTAGACTGCTTTATTTATTTATTTCCTCGTTATTGTCTGTTTACCTTGTTGCTGATATCATAGTAAGGCAAAAAAGATTTAGGCAAAGAGAAATTATTATTTTTAGCCGCCCATAGAAAACAGGGTGTTCTCAGAAGTATCCAAACAAAACTATGCATTGTCAAAGAGTACCTAGTGTATACTTTATATTGGTGTAAAAATTAAAAATTGTACCCAATCAATGCTGAGATGTAAATATACATATATACAGTGAACCCTTGTTTATCGCAGTAGATAAGATCTGGAACCGTGAAGTAATGCCCCCACTTTTCACATAAAAAAAAAAAAAAAAAATTAAAAAAAAAATAAACATGAAAAGTATTCATTCTATACATATTTTTAAGATGAATATTAGTACAAATCTTTACCAAAAATCTTAAATTATTAAACCTTATACATTATATAGTAGTGAACCGTTCCCCTTTTCCTTTGATACCACCCACAAATTATGCTGGTAACTAGAAAACTAACCATAAAAAAAGCAAAAATAGAGCAAAATCAAACGCAATAAATATACAATATATACATACAGTATATTCTAACTTAACAATAAACGCTAATACCAGGATAGGTGTGATGACCTACCCAGACTAACAAACGAAACTACTACCAAAAAGGCTGTCAAGAAATTAAAAATCGAACTCATAGACATGAACACAGGGGTAACACACACACACACATGACATTGTGATGAGTAGAAAAAAGGTGGAGGATAAGCTACAGTGGTGGTGGTTTACTCTGGAAAAGAAAGGAATGAAGCTTACTCTTGTTAAGTATTTGTGCTGTGTATATGTTGTTGAGTATATGTGTGTGAGCCAAATCCAAATGGAAGAGTGATGAAGATAATGCCACTGAGGAGAAGACAGAAGGCTGAGCTGGAGGTGGCAGGGCTGAAGATGCTAAATTTCTTCTTGGGAGTCACCAAGCTGGACAGGGTCAGGAATCTCTCTCACATATAAATATAAAATATGCATAAAAACACTTCAGAAAACTACAAGAGCAGTGCACAAAACGAAACGTGTTTTTGAGCTCCTGGTACCCTGTATTGATGGGTTTCTCCTAGAGCGTTTATTTCCCAAGATGAATATAAAGTATTTGCCATATAATGTAATACTGAGCAAGCGCATGCATCAAATGCCTTTGTGAAGCTGTAATATTGTGAATTTGGCAGACAGCCTGGAATAATTAGTCTTGCCCTGGATCTGACTTGCTGTTATGTTACTAGGCCTTGCAGAGCATCTCGTCTTTAGGTCCTTTGGCTGCCAATTAACTTACTCGCACAAATGTCCTCGCATGCGCCTTCAGCTGTAATCTCATTACAGATCGGAGTGTACAAGCCTCATTTATGTTCGTCTTCAAATGATTTTCAACATGTTTTGCAAAAACAGATTTGTCTGAGCGGGCCGCATTCCACTGATGGTGGATTGTGATGATGCTATTTCTTCAGTGAAATGAATGCAATTATCATGTTCTAAAGCAGAAAATGTTAGAGAATCACATTTTAAACAAAGGTGAGTAGTGTATTGATTGATTAAAAGGAGTCCTCCACTTACAAACGTGAATTCTTTTGACAATGTAATCCAGTTTTCCACATAAGAAGGTATTGGCCATTAGGTTGGACTTTTACTTTGTGTAAATGGAAGGACGCTAACTAATATTTGACTCCAAATTTGTTGCTTAGAGCAATGGTTCTCAACATGTTCAGAAATGGAACAGATGAAATAAAGTTTCAGCCAAGTAGTCCAAAACCAAATACACTGCAATTTGCTCTTTTTGTGATTGAACATGATGGGAGATGATGTGAACCCGGAAGCAGGTATGTAAGTTGTAAAAAAAAAAAAAAAAAAAAATAGTTTTATTTAAACTGACAGAAACATAAACTTTGAAATAAACTTAAAATAAAAAGACTTAACTGAAAGGGACATCCACTTCAACAAGCAACACTTAGACACATTGACAGTTAGGCACATTCACAATGACCTGACAATAACTGAAAGGAAACTGGAAAGTAAATACACTCATATCAAATGAACACGGAACACCTGGACAAGAAACAATTGGATGAGGGAGCTGATTGGCCTACAAAAGGAGAGACGCGTGTACTCTCATTTGAGAACCACTGCCTTATATTACCAATTAACTATGCTAATGCAGTAGTAAAGACATAATTGTTGGAAATTACATTGGTTTTTATTTTTCTCGACTAAAACAAAACTCAGCCTGATAAAAGCAAACATTAGAGGACATCTGTTCAACACATATGCAAAAGACAGTTACAACTTGCCTAACTTTATCCATGTCAACGTTTCGAGCACTCCAATTATACACAAAGCAAAATCTTTGATTCATATATTAGCGGTCTCAAGGGTTTACAGCAAACTGGTGATGACTGGATATGTTATTTTCTTCCGCCAATTTTCTATATTTGTTATCCTCGACACGGTCAGTGGTGAGCTCCAATCTAGCCCCGCTGACTTCAGGATGGTTATCAAACTACACTGGGATATTCATCGGCCAATCACACAACTTGGTTATATACATTTAATTGATAATCAATTGATTAGTCACAAAACCCTTGTCGGAGCTCAGTGCGACATTTGATTAGACTCACCGCAAAAGAAAAAGAGGCTAGCGGAGCCTCTTATGCCTCACAGAGGAAGCTAGATAAACGCATCATCCTCATCGCTCTTGCACAACGATTTCCCACTAGTGGGTCTACTTGATGAAGTGCCAGATTCCCTCCCTGTTATTCTCTGTGCGCCAGCCAAGTGTCCACATGCATGAGTGTATTCATCAGTCAGGTGGCACCAGGTTGCACTCAGTCTTTTTTTTGTTCCTCTGCCCAGGTTTGAATGGGATTGAACTGATTTATCTCTTTTGTGCGGCTCCTCTGTGAATTGTGATAACCAAATGAACTTGGGGCAGTTTTACGCACAAACATATGTTAAAACATGTTTTAGCACACAACTATGTTTGGTCTCACTGAAGTGCACATAATTCCAAGTCCTTATGTGATTAATGAGTCTTTCAGGAACTCCTGGCTCATTCGAGGCTGATTTGAAAGCCAAGGAGAAAAATAAGAACGCAGCATAAAACAAAAACTACAACGTTAAAATTAAAAAAATTACACTAATCAAAACAAAGCCCCGAGCCACATTCGCAGTAACCTGACATTTTCCTTTCTTTGACATTTACATAAACCATGTTGCCAAATGAGTTTCCTGTTTTTATGTCTAAGTTCTTCATAAAAAGTAACACAGTTTGTTCTGCAAATTACATTTACACTGTGCAACGATGCCTGCACCTGTGAAAGAACGAAAGAGAACCAGCCGGGAGGCGAGAAAAATCACCAAGTAACTACGAATTTACCTAAGTGAGGAACCACCCCCTGTGCAGTACATTACTGGCTTCTCATATAACATTGCTAAATATGTGGCTAACATCTTGGCATGCTCGGTTGGCAATGCACTGCACTAAAGGAAAAACTCAAAACTTAACAGACTGTGGATAATGCCCTTTATCTAATGCCCTCATCTCACTAAGGGAGGAACTTTGGTAAGTTTCTGCTTAACAGTACACACACATATGCTCACATACATAAATACATACATACATATTTATACATACATATATATATACACATATACATATATACATATATATATATATATATATATATATATATATATATATATATATATATATATACACACACATATATATCCTCACAAGAGTCACAAGCTCGCTGGTGCCTATCCCAGCTGCAGGAACACCCTGAGCTTGTTGCCAGCCAATTTCACAGAGACGAACAGCCAATCATACCTAAGGTCAATTTAGTGTGTCCAACACACCTGCCATGCATGTTTTTGTAGATTGGAAGGAACCCAGAGTGCCCCAAAAGGACCCACAAGGAATCGGGGAGAACATGCAACCTCCACACAAGAAGGCCAGAATTGAACTTTGGTCCTTGAACAGCGATATTGATATATTCTAATTCCAAACAATATTCCCTTAAAAATTTGAAATACTTCACAGCAGGTGCTCATCTGAATTTATAGCACTTTGACTGTTGCCAAGTAGACATTCCGAGTTTAAGAAAAATGCATTTAAAGTTTTGGCACATTCATCTTTCAAATATCAATAATTAGAAACCAGTACCTTAGGAAAAAGGTATTGACTTGAATTCTTCATGAAGTTTTAAGTGACCACTGGAGGGTAAACTCTACTAGCATCATCGAAGAACATCATCTTTAAAATCTGAGGGAGTTCAAAATGACAACAGATGAAAACTGTCATAAATGGTTCTTGGCCTCAACCCAAAACTACTTTTCCCATTGAGCTTACAATCCATTCCTAATTCAGCATCTGCCAAAGTTTGCTTGTTTGAATGTTGCTATGTGTGTGATTTTTAATGTTAACCTCTGGGTGTCTGGTGATTTTTCATTGACCTGGCCTTATTATCACTCAACTTGGGCTGACTGTGAGTCAAACATTTGTCAAATATAAGTATCTTTCAACCCCTCAAAATGTTCTGCGGGATGTTTTTTTTCCAACCTTGGTAATCTTCCAGATGTTATTTTCTCTCACGAGCATCAGACCATCAGGTGTATGATTCTATTCATTTCCCAAGGTATACACAGTCCCTAATCCTAATCCTGGGGCAGAAAATCAGCATGTTGCTGACTTGGTAGGATATCATACAAACCCTTAAATCAGTTCACTGTAATGTGAAATTTGTAGCATCTGGTGCCTTTCAATAGTGCTGCATATACATTCACCATGCTGATGGTATGCATGCTACGGGATATTTTGCCAAAAGGCTTTCAAATGTGACATTTTGGAGAGAAAAAAATAGCCCTGTTTCTAGTCATTAGCAGTGCTTTAATTATTTTGAACCTCAATGTTTTGTCAAAGGTCAGCACTGCCAATCTGATTTATAATTAGCCGCCGCATCGGTTTACTTATTCTCATCTTGTATTAATAGAAGGACTGTAAGTTTACCTTCTGCTCAAATTAGTTTGTGAAATGGTTGTGACCTTACACTACCCTAGTCAGGCTATTACTTTGTACCACTATACATTTCCTAAAACGATGTTCAATTTCCATTATATTACAAATCAATTTTGAGACACCTTATTTTTGTAATATTTCATGATAACTACACCGTATTTTCCAGTCTGCCTCATCACCTCATTACCACATGCGTACATGCACATTACAAACCTTGCACAGTGCAGGAAAGCTGCTTAATAAATAATATTGTGCACTACATGATATTTTGCTCTATCATCCTCATATGTATACAGTTTCTTCCACTCCATCTACTCCATAATATTCTAAGAATGGAAGTCTATTCATTTATTAGTGGTTCATTATTACTGCCCTTATTGCTCTATTACTGTTTCTTTTGTTTTTGTTTTATTGCCTAGTTTATTATTTGCTTGATTATGGAATGTAGTCTGCTTGGGTAAGTGAACAAATTAAGAATTGTGTAGCATTACTTTGCATATGATAAGAAAACGCTTGAATCATCAATATTCTCTTCGTTTTCTGTTATTTCAATCATTTTTTTAACTGCCCAATTTATCGCATACACCTTTGCTGTATCAGAGCATATCGCAATACGCTTTCAAGCCGCAGTACCAAACACTACATTTAAACCCATGAAGCATCCCTGAAACTTTAAAGCAAGGAATGTACACTTGTTCAGTGTAGCAGATTCCACTAGCCACTATATGGTGTCTGCCTTTTGTGTGCGTTAATTGGACATGATATCTCAATTTGCATACAGATGTAGCACGACGTAATTATAGAGAAATTTTCCAAAGACTAAGCAGAACAGTGAAATCCCCCAACTGCCTGTTGACTGACGTATTAAAAATAGCTCATTTAGAGACAGCGGAAGCCTGTCGTCTTTGAGTAAGACTTCTCTACTGGCCTCTTGGGATGGGGCTCACTGCAATTTATCACAGTCACTAATTATTCATGTTATAAGCCACACATCCATTGCGAGGAAAAAGAATGGGGAGCTGTAACAATACAATCACTTCTTGCATGAACGAACCTTGGTTGGCGCAAGAGTAAATACACCAGAGTGTCATAATGTATGGCTGGACTGCAAGTCACTGGCTGATCATTGTGTGCGTTCTCTGGACGTGTCTGACGGAGTTGTGCATCAAAATAGTGATAACAAATCAACAAAAAATAAAATTGTCAAATGTAGTGATATAATGACCTCCCAGTATGACAAGCAGAAAAAAGGCACTAGCATAACTTAAAAGTGGCAATTTCAAATGATTTACACAGGAGAACAACAAAACAACACCACGCAATTAGCATTTTTCAAGGTTGTATAGTTTTAAATTTGAGATATTTTTTCGGGATGAACTTCTCTTATTATTAGTAGTAGTAGTACTACTATACCATTACTCATTATGTAATGTGTAAATTACAATTTTACATATTTTATACATTAGTAACAATTATATATTGCATTTATATCATAAAACATGGGTATTTATATTATATATCATATGTTTATATATAGCGTTTTAGTTATATCATCTAACTAATTATTATATGATTATCCTCCTGTCCTCAGTTTGCATATTTTATGCATAAACGAACACACTTAGGTGGGGTTGTAGGGTCATAACTACACCCAGCAAGTTGCAAGATTCCACATTATCAGGCGATTTTATGAAGAAAAAAAATATACTGGAAAGTCATATGTTTCTGTCATTAGGTTCATAAAAACTACAGTGTTAGGGTTTTTTTTTTTTTTTTTAATCCGATTCATTTTCGTCTAACAAGCTGGAAATGCAAGGAACTTATTTTTTCCGAATAGAAATTCTTAGACCAACCGTCATTTACTGCTGGCCCAGTTGAAACACATATTTGACTTGAATTGTTGTCTAGTTAACATGGACCTTTGACTATAATCGTCAATGGCAGAGAACACGTGAAAAGGTTCATGCATATTTTACATTTTATTAAAGGGAGAAGAATGTTTTCTTGTTTTTCACAATTAATGGGGACCAGAAAATCCCTCCAATAAGTGAATTCCGTGAAGTAAGATTGGCTCCACCCCCTCCCCCGACAGCCAATGTACATGCATAAATAAAGGTTATGAAATGGGTTTAATAGAAACCTATTTTCCTTTCTTTCTTTCTCTTTCTTTCTTTCTTTCTTTCTTTCTTTCTTTCTTTCTTTCTTTCTTTCTTTCTTTTGCCTAGTGATTTCCTAACCATACTATGAAGTTTAAGCTGGCAGGAGTAATTTTTTGAGCACAAACTTTATTTCCTTTTCCAACACACAACACACAGTGCATCTGAGGGCGGTGAGCAGCAGAACTCTTCGGGCAGCCTCGAGCACTACACCTCTCCTTTCCGCATAGCTCTCTAACTCACAACTACAGGTACACTACCAGCAAGAGTCGTGAAGAGTTGTTGCCAAAAGGCCCCTTATATATTGACGAGAATGATGAACAGCGGTTTGGTTCTAAGCAAAATCGGCTTCATTTGAACAAGACCGAGCATTAACAAGCTGTTAGGATGCCATGAATGGAAGGAGTGTTATTGCAGTTCAACAGGTAGGCACTGCTATAAAATGACGGCCTTTTGAAAAGAAAGCCCCGCCATTGGAACTCTCATTAATATTTATTCATCTTTTGCCCAGTATTGCATGTGGAGTCTAAATGTGTGACTTAATTTAGAAGACATCTACTTTCATCATTCTCAGCCCTTTTGCAGTGGATAAACATCAGATAAACATTTGTCATGCCGATCCTAAATACACTCTAAAGCACTTGTAAATAATGAATTGGGGGAAACCATGCTGTTCAAGATAACATTTCTGTTTTTATTTTTTATTTTTTTTGGTCAAAGCCAAGCCAATCATGCGATTACACACTTGCTTCTTTTGTAAAACATGAAGCATTTTCGAAACTGGCCAAAAGACGAAGGTCCAATTTTTACCAGCAGACAAACTATGTGTGTAGGATTACATATAAAAGAAAACCTCCCAGCATGACCTTTCGTTCAACTTTGTAGAACAATGTAGCAATTCCATCATCAGTGCGAATCTTTTAATACCATTTTCTTCCCGTTCACCTTTTCGGGGGGTATTTTTGCATTTGCATGCCTGCCATGGACTTTTAAGAACCTAAAAAGAAAACATTGTTAGGACAGGGTGTCTGTCACAAATTCAGTACCATTGTCAGGGCTGTCAAAAAGATAACTGCCACACAGCAAAATATTTTTTTCTATCTCCTTTGTCCTTTGTCATTGATATGCAGCTGGGGATATTTTAAACAAAGACAGAGGGAGAGGAACGGTTCAGTTACCATCGCTTTTGTCTCGTCCTGCAAACACTGTATCATACTCAAAGACAGAATTGAAGTCCAAGTCATTATTACTGAGCTTCAATCCAACATCTTAGTCAACACAATTTTAATTACAGCAACTCAAGCATGGTGGCGAAAATGAATTTGAGAGTATCAACAAAGTCCATTCACTGGGTTTAACAATATGAATACAGGATGAATTATTGAGAGTGAATATGCATTTACAGTAGGGTGGAGTGAACAATAACACCATGCTTGCTGTGGGTGCTTTATTTTCAGTTTATTGTTTGCTGAATGAGTGAGTGATTGTACAGTAAAATGACTTTATAAAAAAATGAATAAAATACCAATTTGAGAAAATTATAAATACTGGGTTACGTTTTTCTCTCACCCTCAGAAAAAAGAATACATTTAATACATTTTTCTTAGTTGAAATGAATTTGTGGGAAACAATGACATTTATTGGGTAACATCACTCCCTTAAAAAAATTTTTTTCATCATTTAAATTGAAAGTAATTATATAAAATTATAAAAAATTACAACAAAAAAAACTCATATTATAGCAATGAGAAAATGAAAATTACTGGGTAATATCCCTCCTTAAAAAAAAATCTTCTTTGGGAGAGTGGTGGGGGAAATTGCTACCCACTAATTGTCATTCTTATCATACTTCCTATGTTAAGTTACAAAAATCATATATATATATACAAAGGAATACATTTAATACAATTTTCATTATTTAATTAGAAGTGTTATGAGGAGATGACAATTATGCGGTAATATTTTCACCCCCCTTAAAAAAAAAAAAAAACATCCAATGAAACACTTAATTGCGATATTAGACCCAGCTGTCGAGGGGTCCCGCAATAAATACAGGTGCTCCAAAAAGGTTGGCTGCAACATGAACCCCACATTGTTCTCATACATTCTTTTAGTCCCCAGCCATTTCAGTTTGGCCCACTTGAGAAGTAAACTGGTTCCAGGTGGGTGTCGGCTAACAAACACAGGGTGTAATTTTGCAGTGTTTTCTTAAGATGGTCTATGAAGGAGATGAATGATTGAAAAGTCTGGTGAATTGAAAATATATGTGCTCCAGTTACAAGTGATTTATTGTGGCGTGACCTAGAAACATGGGTGTGTTTATGGGGGGGGGTTGCGGAAAGAAGAGAAAGCATGTTTGGAATGAAAACGATAACTAGCGCACTCCAGCTAGTGAAAAGATAATCAAAAGGAATAGCAAATCTGCAAAACATCATTATCAGTATTGTGGCCAACACAATCCTTACAGCCAGTGCGGATGGATTGACTTTAGTGGGACAATGGAGCTCACAGGCAAACAACCGAAGAACAAACGGAATGCTGTGAACATCAGGATGAAATCTACCAAGATAAAGCATTGGGTTGCTTCATAAATAAAACCGAACGGTTTTATTCTATGTGGCAATTTATATTCACAGCAAGGAAAATTGAGCGTTGTTTAGAATATTGAAGGATGTGACAGCGGCCCACCTGAGTCCAATCAAAATGATGGATAATGAACAATAACTAGAATGGCTTTGTCATTAAATGAGACAGGTGCAACAAGCAACCATAAAGTGTGTACAATTTTTGAGATTCATATGATTCAAGGGTGATAATTATGGATTATGATGTTGAGAATTCTCAAGTCTATTTTAAATGCAGCTGCAGTTAGTACAGACATATATATCTTTTTACTTAAATGATTCAATGATAAAATAGCCACATAAATGTATTTTTTTGTCAATTTAAGGATGATTTGCTATTTGTGGCTAAGCTGTTACAATAAAGCTTACTAATCTATTATCTTGGATAGATGTCAAATGCTTTTTACCCACAAAGAAAAAAAAATTATTTTGATGGTTCATCACCATCATCCCATTTTTATACACCACTCAACGTAATACATGTGGAACACATTAACACTTTTCAATATTTACAAGTGCATTATCAAGCAAGATATATATATATATATATATATATATATATATATATATATATATATATATATATATATATATATATATATATATACATATACATATGCATATGCATATATATAATATGACATATTTATTCCACCTCAATTCCAAATCATTCACATTCACTTCCATTTGACCTTATACACAATTCTACCAGGTTGTTTACGATTTGTATTCAGACATCAAAAGCATACATGTTTATGTATTAACGTGCATACAACGAGAATGAATCATGCAAACTCTCGCTTAGATGTAGGGCCTGGCGTGGCAGGGGATTATGACGCCCTTTGAGCTGCTTTTTCCAGACAGATGACTGGTTATTAATTCATCTATTCTTTTGAAACAAGAGTCTCATTATCATCCCAATATCAACCCGTCCCGCGAGAAAGTTGAGAAGCCAAGCAGTCAAGATTTTGTGCACCAGCTTCACAGACTTGTCAAATTAAAAGGGTCTGCCAGTGACACTTTGAGGCTGGATCTACCCAAAACAGAGGATAGAAAATGAATTATGTAAGATCTCTTTGAATATTGCATTGCAGAGAAGGGTGTCCCATATGCCAACCATTTCCAGTCTCAGGCAAGACATCAATTGGAAGGTCCTCATGGTGGCATAATAAAACGGAGGTAAACTCGTCTCTTTCCATTTTTTTCCCTCATGTTATCAGTGTGTGCGGTGAAGTATAGTCTCCTGTGCGTTTTATGAAAAGGAAAGCGCTGGGAGATAAAAAAAAAAAGAAGAAAAAAAGGAGGCGATCGCGGTATGATTCAATGAGATCTGCGTTCGGAGAATGGACTGGATCAAATCAGCACCGCAGTGACCATGCATAACATTCTAGAGGAAAAATTCAAGTTTTTTATATCATGTATGTGTACGTTTATAAATATTATTTCCATAAACAGACCTCCCTAAAAAGAGTAATACAGTACAACAATACAAGGAAGTTTTACGATAGAGCAGAGCAGAAAACTTGGGTTTAGTACCAAATGACATTAGCATTAGCGATACTCTTAAAATGTCTAATCTCCAACTGAAAAGGAAGCAATTGAGATGGCATCTCAGTACAATATTCCACAATCTATTAGTTTTACTGCTAATCACTTTTCCCTTCCATGCTGTTGCTTTTATTGACTTTTTTTTAGCATAGCAGCAGTCTCTTGCTATTTTGCTGTGTGTTTGCACTTTCATCTACTCCAGTTATTCCCCCCCGGGCTAAAGGGGGAAAAAAAAGGCCAATGGAATTGCTCCCAACAGACCAGCTGATAAGTCATTCTCATAATGAAGTGCCAGCTAAATGATATGCATCCTTGTTTCCTGCCCGCAACTAATTGTCAATATTATAATTGTTTTGCAGGGGACCATGTAGTGCAGCTAATTTTATGCTGCTGAATTAAACAATAAGTAAATAGTGTCTTTAACTGAAACACTACCAGAGGCGTTATAGTTGAGGTATTCAAATTTTGTAATTATCATCTTTATCCCTTTTAAGGGTGTTCAATATAAGGTGCTGGGCTGGTGCTCCTATTCAATTAAAGAGGTAGTTGTGGTATTAGTTGCCGTGCAGTTTCTATGGTCAAAATTGTAATGTAGTTCTAAGCTTTTGTCATTTTTATGCATGTATGTATCAACTTAGTTAAATAGGGTTCTGTATTTACTGTTGGGACTGTTTACTGTTGCTGATTCAATAAAGATCATCAAAGCAAATCAAATGAAAAACTAGTTAAAAATGTATCACAGTATTTTTTGGACCATAAATCGCTTTTTTTTTCTCCATAATTTGCTCAGGTGTGCAATTTACACTACTGGGAAACTTATGTGAAGTTATTCACATATTAATATGTCATTTCATGTTATTTTCACACTGACAACCGCAATAATGTCCTCTCGGGCTGTATATGTGTAACTGCTACTTTTGTACCTCTGAAAAGCCCTAATTTCAACATTAGCATCAAAAAGATAATCATATTCTGTGGATTACAAGCTGCAAGTAGTAAAATATGCAGCAGAAAATGGTAATCGTGCAGCAGAAAAAGGATGGCGTGTGAGAGAAAAAAAAGCTATTTGGCCATTTGTCTATTCTGATTTTATTTTGAATTGCCTTTCATTTCAAATGTCTGTTCTTGGTGTTTGACTTCATCAAATAAACCAAAAAATGTACTCCAGTGTGATTTATAGTTCGGAAAATATGGTAATTAGAACCCTGAAAAGCTGTGTCCAATATTTATGACATCAAATGTAAAAATGCAAAATGCGAGTTGTGATATTTAAGCATATGAATGACAATTTACTCTAGAGAACTCAAACATAAGCCAAACTAAGGGATGCATTATGGAGGATGAATTAAAGTGATTGCAGATCTGGAAATGTGGCAGTGACAACCGCCAGCTATTTACCAAGAGTGTCCCCTCTCGAAAGAGCTTAACTTGAGCCTTTGTTGTGATTAAACAAAATAAATAAATAAAGTGCGTATGTGTGTATTGGGGGGGCTCCAGCATTCACCAAAACGGTTGTCAGCTTGATTGCCTTGGAAGGAAGGATGGGCCCTCATCTTTTTTTAGCACACCACAAGATGGGGCGCTCATGATTAGGTGAGCCTCTTGCAGTAGGATGCGCAATGATGTCCATTGACTTCAGGTGGTACGCTTGCGACAAGGACATAACTACGACGAAACTACACCATACATTTTAAAATTCTGGCCATGTAGCAAATCCTGAAGATATTAGGGCTGATTTGATTGACTTCAAATCAAGAAGTCTTTGTTACTGTATATTCCTGAAAAGGAATAAAAGCCAGGAGAATTTTTGAGCTTCATTGTCCACATCTTCATCATATGTTGGTCAACATTCAATATTCAGCAGCTTTTAGATAGTTAGTTTAACTGCTGTTGAATATTCAGTTTTAATTCACTTTGAGTTAATAGTACTATAGGATACTATACACACAATTTTACCATGTTTCGAAATTGATCAATCCCTGTGCTCAACTTTGAATGCAAAAAATGCGAGCAATATTAGTGCTAACATAACATGAGATGTTTCTGGACAAGCTTGCAAGTTGCATAGAGCCATAGACCACCGAGATGACGACATTGAGTCAGACATTGCTCTTATTACAACTCTGAATATAATCAAAATGCTAATAGTACCTGCCACAGTATGCCTTTGAATTATAATGCATAATGCACATACAACGCCGCACGTTAAAAAAAAATGTGCGCAATTTAAATAACTGTGTTTACTTGCACATCATTTACTCTCAACCAATATTAACATAGGTACTGAAATTTGCATAGAAAGACTTTACCTACTGTTTTATATTCCCAATTGTGAAACACCGTTGCAAAATACACAGCAGATTTGGCTCCTTTGTATTTAAATAAGAGTCCCTTTTTCATTCTATTGCTTGTATTGCCCACAAGGAAATTAGGAATTGTTGCAAGTTATAGCTAACTGAAGTTTCAGTCCCCCAAATATTAAAGGTTGCAAAACAGATGGTTTCCCTTTATGCAAATGTTATTGTGCAAAACTAAGCCTAGGGGCTGCGTTATTTTTCCTCAGCCTTTTAATTGGCATGAGACATGTACCATACTCAAATGGAAAAAAGGCTCCGCTTTCTTGAGAATTATATAAAGTCTTTAGTCCCCCCGCCAAGACTTTGCCACAGCTACCAGTACTCTAATGGGAACCCATTGCACTCCATGTGTTGCTAGAGTTCCTGAAAGCCAGGTGAAATGATAATGCATCATGCTTTTTCTCACAGCGGGAGTTCCCTCACCACGGCAACAGCAGCTGACAATAGATTGTAGGCAAACATTAACCAGCATGCTTTTTTTCGCCCATTTTCAAACACTTGTTAGCAGCATGTACTACAGGGCGTGGGCATAAGTTGGGGGGGGGGGGGGGGGGGGGGGTTATGGCTTTATGTCTTGAAATAACATTCATAAGCATACAAAAAAAACATTTAAAAGAACTTACATTGTTAGAGGAGTGTGGTGATGGTGGAAAGAGGTTGTTTCAAATGCAGAGAAGCAATGAAATTTGCAAAGTTATTAATTGAGTAAAAAATAAATATGCCAGGAAACATGATATGCAAAGAGTTTTGGAACACCAACAAAAATGAGCAAACACAGACAGACTGCTGGAACGTAACAAATTGATGAGACAACAAGGGACACCTGGATGAGACAAAACTGACTGGAGGGAGCTGATTGGTGGAACCAATCAAACCAAGCAAGAGGTCAAGACTTTAGAAAGAGCAAAATTCAACATAAATCATGAAACACAATTAAATAGGATAAAAATCATGTATCATTAAATTAATTTAATGCTTTTAAATGCCATGACAAAAACTTTTATTTTTGTGATTATTATTACTTGTATAGTGACACTTTTGAAACAGGTTGAATGCCTTAATTTTGTTAAGATGTGCATTGTCATTACTGACACAGTTTTATATGCTGTAAGGATGTACTTTTCTGGATATTTCACAGGCTGTTCATCGTTGAAAAAAGTTGAGAGCAAATTAATTTGAACATGAAACAACTTAATGCTATATTAGGTTATAATGACTCCTTTGCAAACAACAAATTTATGGACAGGTGTGGGGGTACTTTGGTAAAAAAAAAATGTTTCACAGAGGGTATATCATTGAAAAAAGTTTGAGAACAACTGATCGAAGTGAGGAATGGTATCACGTCATATGTATACTATAATGTATATTAAATAAATGTTCAAAGTATTAGTCCAAACACGGCATTCGTAATGATTTTGAGTTTGTGGACTATAAACTAAGAACGGTTCATTTTTCTTCTCAAATTCAAAGCAAATCGATTGGAACACAAATCAACTAATTGCTAAATTGTGCCATAGTGACTTCTTTGCAAAACATTCAATCCTTTTTATAATATGTTTTATATAAATAAAGTTTTATATGGAGGCCCATTTCCATTAGTGATGCCATTTTATGTGCCGTTAGAGTGAAAATGAATTTCACAGGGCGGTACGTTATTTTGAGATACTTAGATTAAAAATTTAAAATTTTAAACATGACATTGTGATTGATATGTGTGGATGATTAAGCAGCAAAATGTTGCCCCTAGTGTTAACTGAAAATGGCATCACAGCTGCTCAGATAACAACCAATCACGACTCACCCGTTTTTTTTTG